>NW_008690763.1:166143-183037 GCF_000695815.1 Acanthisitta chloris | reverse complement strand
TGTGTGTTGAACATTTTAGATTATAGGTTCTTATGAAAATTCTGAAAAATGCATGTTTTCAGACACTAATTTAGCACATTAAATACTTTCATCTCTTTGATCCCTGTCTATTCACACAGGTAATTTTTAGCAGATGTTATGGGACAAGTCTTGTAGGCCATAGGGCACTGCAGATGTGGAACCTAGTGAAAGAGAAGTTGTCCATAATGATGGATTCACATCAGCCTTGTCAAGCAACCTTTTGCTTGAAAATTGATGCTTATAATTATGTTGATGACATGGCAGGAATATTTTCTGCTGCTGCCAAGTTGAGTTGGTTTCTTGAGCTGGAAGTAAGAATATGTCAGCTGTAATGTTGACTGGAACATGAATCCTGTATGAGCCTAAAGACAAATACAGGGAATATAAAAGAAGCTGTTAAGACACCTAGAACAGGCTGTGTTACCCTTCTCCGAGGTCTGTTTCTCTGGAGCTTACTGTATTATACAATAAAAGCTAAAAACTTTAAAAGAAGACTTGTTTTTACTCTCTTCCTTCATTTATGTTTAAAGTTATTTCTGTTTATTTACTCCAGGACATTTGAAATGGACCAAAGCTGAGGATATTGACATAGAAACACCAGGATCTATTCTAGTGAACACTAACCTGAGGGCTTTAATAAATAAGCACACCTTTGCTTCTTTACCTCAGCATTTTCAACAATACCTCCTGCTTTTGCTTCCGGAAGTAGACAGGCAGGTAAGTAACATCATGCAATGTTTCTTTCTTTAATGACACTTTTTTGCAGTTTGTTTGCATAGGCTGATTTGATTGACTAGGAATTGTTCCAGGAAACAATAAGGAGAAAATTTCCCTACTTTCTTAGGTAAAACCGTTAGATATAGAATGACTGTGAATTTTATCTATAAGTGTCAACCAGCTCTTGCTTCTTTTCTTCCTGAGAACTCTGCAGCTCCCTGATTTGTCTAAATGGAAACTGGCCAGCAGGTCTTCCAAACTTGCCAAATCTCTTAATTAAGAGATTAAGCTTTTCTACCTATGGTGTTGAATATAAACTTCTCATCTTCAAGACTTTATTTACACTGAGTCTTTTTTCACCTGTGATCTTCCTTGGCACTCTACCAGCAGCATCCTGGCCAGTATTAGTTCTGTTAGTTTCTTCTCCTCTTCCTCACCTTTTACACAAGCCTACATATGCTCTCTCAGCTCCAGTCCACTGAATCCCTTCATTCACACCTTTTGTAAGGAACTTCTTCTCCAGAGCTTATGACTGTAGACTCATATGAATTGTTGATCAGTTCTGTTGAGGAGAATGATTTTGAGAGTAACAGGCTGGAAATAAAATTTCATGATGTTTCCTGCAATATTCCTTGGTCCTTCCTGCATTTGTTGGTCAGATTACAAGGTCTCCTAGAGCAAGGAGAAAAGCTTTCCAGCATGTGTAGCAGTTAAAATAGCAAAGAGAGTGCAAAACAGTTTCATTTAATCACATCACTTAAAGATTTAAACAGTCTTACCAGTTTCAGTAGGGAGTACTCATGTACTTAATTCAGACTCATTAACTTACCCAAATAGGGCATTATTTTTTTTGTAGATGGTCAGTATCCCCCTTATTATGTAATAGATAGTGAATGCAGGTCTCTTAAATGACTAATTAAACCTTCTATCTTAAATCAGTATTTCATTTCAGTATTTCAGGTTTCATTTCACAAACTGTTGGTAGTTAGTCGACAACTAATGCAGGGAAAAGCAGTGCAATATGAGACAAGAAGAGAAATAAAAATTGTATTGATGTACATTTACTCAGCTTCTTATCAAATTAGGTACTGTATGTTGTGGACAATATTGATGCACTTTCAGACAGAATATTTGAAAAGGATTATTAGAACCAAAGTCATAGGAGACACAATGTAAATATGTTTATTCTCAAGCTCCCACCACACAGTCAAAGTCGGTATTGACAAATTTTAAGAGAACTACTTTCCCTGCTGTAAACAGAATTTATCTTGGTGCCTAACAGCTTTTAATTTTTTTGTTCTCTTTCTACTTAATTCGTCAGAAGACATAAAAAAAATATTCTAGTTAAAATCAGGTTTTCTCTCCAGTCATCAAAGATCCCAGTGTTCATGAATTACATTTCAAGTACAAGAGCTTTAATTAGAAGTTTTTTGCTTAAAATTTCATTTTTAAAAATGGAGGCTCTAGAACTGACAAACCACTTACCTTCTTATCAGTGTTTTTACAGCAGAGTTTTTTTGGCAAGAAAATCAAGAGAATAGTTGTTGAATTTAAACATACCTCAACTGTTAAAAGCAATGCATTTCTTTTTAATGTTTATTTCAGAAATGTTCACATAATGCGTATGATGTGTTGTTTCAGAGGCCCAACACTGTTACTTCGCAAGTGAACTAGTCCCAAAAAGCAGACGTGATGAGACTTTTGCTGGTGTCCTGTCTGTGATCATCTCACAGCAGTCTGTGGGTTTGTGTAGCATACCATGTTTTCACGTGTCTTTAGAAGGAAGGAGTCTCCATTCATCTCTGGAAGTTTAATGGAAACGCTTGGCTTCTAAGTGTGATAGTTCAAAGATTGTTTTGTGGTGGAGAGTGGAATAGCCCCAAACCCTCACTTTGCAGAAGTCTTAGCAGAGAAAGAATTGTATCTGTTTTCTTGATAGCTGAGACTATGTCCTTGGTTATGCATAAAGAATGGCACCCCAGGTACAGACTGATGGAAGCAATTGAACTGATGTTCTTTTGCTTCCTGTGGCAAGTGGAAAATGGCAGTGTAGTGCTCAGGGATCAAGTGAGAGGGTGAGAGAATTCTAGCCAGGGAGCTCTGGTGGACTCTCTGCTGTTGGTCACTGTAACTAGACAAGACAAGGGTATTCAGTTTTCCTCTTTTATTTCTACTGTCTAAATCAAATGTGGCATCAGGCAAGCAAAAATGGTCCAAAAGTATTCTATGAGTTAGCTGCCCATCTCCAGGGGTTCAGTTTCATTGTTTTATATTGCCCTTTTATTGTTTTGTGTGAGAATTCTTAATTCTGTTCTTCTGGCTCTGAAGTGATTCCTCCCTGTGTGCTGCTCTGCAGTTGGCTGCTGTTGTCTTCCCTAGAGAAAGCTGCATTTCTGTGTTGTCATGTGGATACAGTATGTGAAGTACTGTAATAAATGGCACTATAAAAATGTAATAGAGTTATGCTATTTGTGTATATATAGTGATCTGTGAAATAAATTACTAATGAAGTGCAGTCTCATTTAGGCTTTATTACTGCTCCACATAGAAAAACCCTATGATGAATGATTCTTTGTCATTTCTGTCATAAACACCATTTTTCTGGGCGGTATTAACTCCTCCTCCTTAAATCGTGCTGAGCCGAAACTTGTCATGCATGTGTCAGTTTGAATAAGCATTTTTAGAAACTGTTAGTTAAGGGAGTTGAGGTTTTCTATTTTTTTTGTGCAAGTGTTTATTATAAATAAATGACTTCTGTCTCAATCCTGGTTAGTCTAATGTGTTCAAAAATAAGTTCAGGGCCAAGTCAGGAGCTTCATGGGATTTATTTTCTGCTCTTTCTTTTGTTTTCAAGTTTTGTAGTTGCTATCAGGGAGCCTTTGGAGCCCATGGAACAAAAAGCCTTAGGAAAGATGTCCCAGAATGGAAGAAGTTGAGAACAACTCTACTAATGTTGGTGCTGTCACTTTTCCTACTCCAGACAGATTTTTGATAAAGTAAAAGTATAGGATCATTGCCTTTTTTTTTCCCTTAGGAAAAGATAGATTGTATCATCGGTTATTCACACCTGAAATTGATTTCAGCTTGTATATTAGTTTAAATTGTATTTCGGTAGCAATGAGGCCTGCATGTAATTTTCTGTATTCAAAATGCCTATAAAAGTAATTGGAGTAAGTTGGCAGTTGTGGTAGATACGTTTTATCAAGGATTTTATTTGTTTTCATTTGGATTCATAGTGAATTAATATGTAGATGTTGTTCAAATCATAGAATCATAGAATATCTTAAGTTGGAAGGGACCCACAAGGATCCTCAAAGGATCCTGCACAGGACAGCCTCAAGAATCACATCATGTGCCTGAGAGCATTGTCCAAACACTTTTTGAACTCTGGTAGGCTTGATGCTGTGACGACTTCCCTGGGGAACCTGTTCCAGAGCCTGATCACCCTCTGGGTGAAGAACCTTTACCTAATATCCAGCTTAAACCTTCTATGACGCAGCTTCATGCTGGTCCATTGGGTCCTGTTACAGGTCACCTGAGAGGAGAGATCAATGCCTGAGAAGCAGTCATGTCCCAGACCTGTTTGTTTAGCAGACTACGCCAACATCTAGCAACACTGGATATTGGGAACCTCATGACTAAAATTTGAACATCCAGATTTTCATCTCTTTTTTAACCTACGTGGACTCAAAGACTCGAAAAACTTAAAGCTCAGCTTAGACGGCGGGCTGTTGGGTGATCTCCCAGGAGACCTAGATGACTGAGCTGGCAATATAGAAAACCTGCAGGTACATAAACTGTATGGAAAGCAAAGTGTCTGCACAGAAGATTTCAGTTGTCACAAATTCCAGCAAGGTATTTTTCTTTACAGCTCTAATTAGAACATTCTACAGCTAAAGAACAATGGAATTTTCATCAAAGAATACCTGCTTCTAACATTGATACATCAAGCTGATAATTACACGAAACAGAAGCCTCCCTGACCACCTCTCAGCAAATATTCATCTTCAAAGCAGGGAGTTTCTCCCTGTATCTAGATTGCTATACAGCATTAATATCTCTTTAAATATTAATTAAACAATGTATATTGTGCAAAGATGAGTAACAGGTCTGTACAACAGGTTGCTGAAAAGAAGTGGCAGCTGGCAATATCATGTCTACACCAGCTTTCCTTGATGGTGCTAATGGGAAGTCAAATTCCTGCTATTAACATTGGGGTGTGGGCAAAAGGAAAGGAAATATGCCCATCTCATACACTTCCAAGAGAAGTGCTGCCTTGTCTGAAGAGTAGCAGAAAGCTGAAGTGATTTCACTAATTCTTAGAGAGCTAAACAAAATGTTCTTCCCTGAATGCTCTGAAAAAAAAGTGTCATTTCAGATTCTACAAATGTTAAGGCCTTTCCAATCTCAAAGAACTTAACTCCCTGTTCTGTATATTCTCTTCTGGTAATATCCAGGTCTTCTGAGCCTCTTGTGCTTTGCACCTGCCCTGCCTTTTCACATAGAGTGGGAATTTCTTCCTGCAAAAACACCTCAAAGCCTCCTTGGACATGTGTTAGGTGACAGTGTCACTTTATTTGACCAAACCTACTCTGGAAGAGCATTTAAAACTGTAGAACAAATCTTAGTTAAAGTTATATCTTGTCTCAGCTTTATTTGTTTAATGACAGAAATTTAGCAATCTTTTTTTCTACAGTTAATGTATAGTCAAGTTTGTTACGTAAATGAAAACTTAAATATTCCTAAGAAAAAAATTAATTGTTCTTAAGGAAGTACTTCAGGCATGTAGTATTGCAGAAGCACCTTTGAATATTTCAGGATTTTAGTAAGTCAGTTTACTAAAAAGAAAAGCATGATGTACAGGTCACAGGGTTCTAAAATGGGTCAAAACGCACCTTAATCTCCTTTTAATTTCTAAATCAGTGAATCCCAAAATAATCTCTCTCTTGGGTCAGTGCTGATATTGCTATGCAGTAACATTACAGCATCCTGTTATTTTAAGGTCAGTGCAGGTTCTGTGTTTTCATCTTGGCCTGTTCAATTTAGGTTGGTGCTGGCACTGCCAATTTGGTTCTCTGACCTTGCATTAAAAAAAGGCACAGGTTGATGTTGGTTAGTTTAAAAGAGAAGTAATTTTGGGGTGTTTATCTGCTCAACTCCATTTCAAAACCTCTTTGCTTTCATGTAGAATGAATCAGCTTAATATCTGTTCCTGTCATTTGATCAATGATAGCAAAAGGTAACCATTGTTTTTGATGTGCGTAGATTGCACCTACTCCCAGCCACATCAGTTTGAATTCTGCAGTGGAGAGCAGGTGATGAATAATACAAAAATTCTTATGCTTATGAAAGACAAGGCAAGGGGTCTGGTATCTTACATTCTGAACACTTAGTATTTAGTGTGTATCTTACTGTATATATATATATACTCTATGTCCCTAGTTTTATATTAAAAAAGAATAAGCGAAGCTTGATTTTCACAGTTCTTTTCTTGTAGCAGTGTAACCATCTTCCTGTTTGCTTTATTAACTTCATCAGTACTTGAGGATTGTATTTGCTAGTGGTCTTTTTCAGCGTTTCCTTTATAAAATGACCAACTGCAGAAATTAGTGCTAGGTGTATTATTTGCTCCTGGTTTGTTTTATGTTTGTCTCTGCAGAATTATTGTGTAGTGGTAGCTAAATGGTTACCTTTTCTTACTTAGCTGCCTTTTCTGCTAATACTACCACCTTTTGGCTGTGTCCTTTTCAATTCTCTATCATCAGTAGCTTTCAAATATTTATTATTATGTTCTGTAAATGTTTGAGTTTTACACTGAAATAGTTTTAGGGTTATGACAAAAGCACTTAGTTCAGAGGAGAACATTTGCAATTGAAGGTTAAATGTAACACATGTCTCCTGCACCTAAGCATATTTTAAAAGCTGTTAAATTGGCACCCCTGTGTGCACAGTAATTGAAGGTCATTTTATGTCTCCCTTTAGCTGATATTTTTTCTTTGGTTTTACTGGTTAATGTGGACAGCATGGTGTCATTGTAATATGCTTTATTTGTACAGCTTTCTTAGGGGAGTTTTAATATAGGTATCTTAGAGACTAGATGGATGAAGAAATTCCAAAGCATTTATGCTGCCTTTAAATAATATTCTGGGGCTCCAATTCGTGAGCTGAGCTAACCAAAGGTGTTCAGACAGTTTACTACCCCCAGCTGGCCCCTCTGTCCTTGTGCAGCAAGTTAATGTCTGTTTTACCTAACACAGCTGTATGGATGTGCAAGTGCACATTTCACAATCATGTAGTAAGGACAAACATCAGCTTTGCTTTACATGAGTTGAAAGCTGAAGGATTTTACTTCAAAATCCCTGTTGGCTTTAGCTACAGGAATACTCTTTTAGCTTCCCTAGGCAGTCCAGTAAGTCTCAGTGCAATTGCATTGCAATCTGGTTGCTCTGATTGATGTGGTAATGGAATTCTTGTTTGCTTGTTTGCAGTAATCCCTAGAGGTCCTCCTCAGTATCAGTACGTCAACATATGTGAACAGGAGGCTTTACATTTTTGATTAAGTGTCATGTTTTTGTATTTCTGCAGGCTTGGTCACTGTATTTCAGGAGTGTGAGTCAGTGTTTTCCACCATGCTGCATCCATGTTGTGGAAGTTCTTGTTTGATTCCTAAAGCCCTAGTTGCAAGCTCTTGTCACACTTAAAACATCTCACCTTTACAAACAGGTTTTGCAGAGGTGTTAGCAGAACTATGGCATTTGCTTTTGTCTGTAACAAGGCCCAACTCAGTTGGAACGTCTAGTAGGACGCAGGAATGGTGCTGTGCCCTCTGAAAGCTTAAAATACAAGAGCCACAGCTGTATCTGCAGCATCTGTTTCCGTAAGTCCTTCTGATGTGTGAGGGACCCTGCGCCCAAGGTTGTTCTTCTGATGCAAACTAGTGATGCTTTTGTTCCACTCACCTCCCCTCCAAGCAAGGTTTAGAAAGTATAGTGCAAAGCTGTTAGTGCTTTCAAAAAAAAAAAGGACTTTACATGCAATACAAGTTCCATTTACATTTGAAGAATTATTAGTACTTTAGAAAGAGATCTGATAAAACACCTCCATTCCATTGGGAAAGTACTTACATAAGTGCCTTTTTAAAAGACTGTGCTGGGAGCTGTGTTATGAGAGTATAACTAATATGTGGACGTAACTGGTAACGTAGATGGACACAAGGGACTGGCATGCTTCAAGTTATGTAGCTATTAAGGATGCATTGCACTACTGCAGCGGTTAGTGTTTCAACTGCTCCTCCCTTGCCAAGTTCTAATAATTAAGTGATATGAGTTGGTCTGCAGTGCCTCCAGTGTTGCCACTGTAGGGCTGCACTGGAATTAGATGGAGAACAGAAAATTCCTTGCAGTTCTGAATCTGAAGACATCCAAGGACTTGAAGCGAGATGTTGGATGCAGGTGTAGTGAAAGGAAAGGCAAGCAGAAGTGATCCATCCATGCTTCTGCAGCAATCTCTCTCCCTCTTTTCACCCTTCCTCTCACCCTCTCTCCTTCTCTCCACCTCTCTCCTCTGCCTTCCCCCTCACCCTCCTTTTCCAATATATTTGGTTTGATTAAATAAAAAAGGGGATAAGAAGTTGAGGCTTTTTTTCTGAATTATTTCAGAACGTTTCTATTCTTTGTCTTTGAATTATTTAAACTCAAATTTTCTTTAGCTTGTTCTGTCTTCCATTAAGGACATGCAGCCATTTGATTGCATAGGAGCGCAGTTTTTTCTAATGCCTAGAGAAAAGCGATTGGATGCAGGATTTTAATTTCTGGCACTCATCAAAAATGACTGACTAATTTTAGATGTTTATGCAGAGCTTCCCCTCACCTTCTGCTTTTCGGGCTCAAAGGTCTTTTATTTTTATTAAAAACTAGGAGAATAGAGGCTGGCTGTTTACATCCCCTTTTCTGCACCTTCCCCAGCACCTGAGCATTCTTGGATAGTTTAATAATGTTTTACTATCTCAAAGTCTCCAGTCATCTTTATTTAAACAAGTTTCATACACGCTTGCCTTGATCACAATCCACGTATGTTTTTCGATTTTGCTTTTTTTCCCCCAGGCTTATGTGTCTTTTATAGGTACCTTTATAAATACTCACTGTTTGCTGTGTGTTCTGATATGCTTGGGATTGGTACTTATCTGAAAGATGTATTAGGTAGAAAATGTTTAATTTTTATTTCTAGAATCTGAATGCAGTTAGAAGGTACTGTTTGTGGCATTTTGTGGTTTTCCTTCTATTTGACTTGAGTTTTGCTTCATTTTAAAACATGCTTTATCTTTTCGTTTTGCCAGATTTATTACTTGCCTTAAATTCTTCATTTAATTTCTTGCATCTGAGCTCAAACAGATTGGATTCTATTGTCTTTTTTGACACTACAGCGTATTGGAATGAATATAGCTATCCCACTTGTCTTCTTGATTTAGACAAGGTCTAAATTAACAAGTCACATTTCATTTTGAAAACATATGTTTGCAATTCTTCAGTCTTACTCGGCATATTTCCCACTTTAGTGAAGATGGAAAAGGTCTTTGTTTCTTTCTCTGTAAGACTCTTCTTCCTTTTTTCCTCTTGTCTGAAGCAATTATTCCTATAGTAGTAGATATTTTCTTTTTCATTCTTTGATGTCTTACTTCTAAGTTTAGTCTAGTTATTTTTTAAAGGACTAAAGTAATATTCAGAATTACTTTCACCATCTGTCTTCAAAATCTGTCTTTTCATTTTGTGTTTGAAGACAAACTGTTTTTGTTATGTCAATGACCAGTTGCAAATGACAAGAGCTTTTCTTATAAGGATTGATACCTTCATAATCAGAACTTAATAAAATGCACCATCATCTTAGTCAGGTTATACCGTACTGTGAAAAGGTGAGACCCATGGAAGAGAGTTTATACAGAGTGATCATCAACACTCAAGCTGTGGTACACCAGAATTCCTGTAAGAGCAATAGTGTAGGCTGGTTTTCTTCCATGTCACCTACTCAAACCTGAAGCTGGGGTGGCTGAGTTTGCTGTTCTTACACATACATAGATCTTAAGTCAGATCCATGTATTGCTGTCTGCTGTACAGCAATACATGGATGGATGTATCTCTTATCATTCATGTATTTCTCAGCATTACTGCAACTATTTTGTGGTCACAGCAACAAAAAGGTCCTGATAATTGCATCTTGTCAGGAGCATTTTTCTTGTACTTCTGTTTATCTATTTTCTACTAAGAAACTCTTGCATTGTTGGCTTTAAATACATGGTAACTGTTTTAAGAAATGATAGATTTTTCTTCAGAGTCATAGCACTGTGTGTAGTCATGTGCATGCATTTTTCTGTTTGAAATGAGTGTCTGAGTGTTCTTTATCTTCAGGCAAAGAAACAGTTGCTATCCTTTTGTCTCTGTGGGTTTTTGCAAACCCTGTCTGTTTTTTTAAAACATTCTGTAATTTCAACTGCATTACTTCTTCCACATTCCTACCATCTGTGTCCTCAAGACCTGAAATCATCAATGTTTTGTATTAAACTGGGTAATTACCTACTCCTTAAGTATTCGTTCCCCTCCATTTATGTTTTTTTGCTTTTCTCCAATACTATGTGCCTTTCTCTGCACATTTGTCTTTCCTTTTTTCAGCATATATCAGAACCATTGACAAAACTTTGCTTCTCAAGACAAAAGACAGGCAGAGAGGAAAAGGGGAGTGGTTGTTTTCCTGAAGAAAATCACCATATGTGACCTCTTCTATGGGGTGGATTACAGCTTGATTCAGATCTTAGGGGTCAGGATCAGTGAAGAGGCAAGTGGCATGAATGCCGTTGTGATGGGAGTTTGACAGACCATCCGATCTATTTCAGCGCTGTTAAGGTCACACCTAGGGTACCTTGTCCAGTTCTAGGACTTAGCCTGTATAAAGAGAAGGATCGGGGCAATCTTACCAATGTGTATAAATACCTGAAGAAGGGGTGTGGCAGGACTCGAGGCATTGGGCACAAACCAAAACAGGAGGTTCCATGTGAACATAAAGTAAAACTTTTTTTAATGAAGACACTGGTTGCCTAGAGAGGTTGTGGGTTCTGTATGTTTGGACATATTAAAAACTTACTGATTTTTATTTCCATCTGAAGTGTATTGCTATAGTTTATTAACACAGACATGTTAGTACTTTCAATGTACTTTCAGGTCTTGTGCTTTAACATGGTTGGTCATCTATCACACCTGCAGGTACTTCCTGTGGACTCTTGAGCTCTGGATTTTTGTGACTGTTTCCCTTACCATGCAAGGTTTACCCAAAGGTTCAGAGGTAATCCAGTACTGAGTTCTGTAATAAGGCAGTCTAAGCTAAGTGTTGAAGCTTAATGATGGCAGTGGGCCTGTTCTTGTGAGATCCCACCTGGAATACTGTGTCCAACTCTGGGCCCTCCAGCATAAGAAGGATGTGGACCTGTTGGAACAAGTCCACAGTAGGGCCATGAAGATGATCAGAGGGTTGGAGCACCTCTCCTGTGAAGACAGGCTGAGAGAGTTGGGGTTGTTCATCCTGGAAAAGAGAAGGCTCCGAGGGGACCTTAGAGCAGCCTTCCAGTACCTACAGGGGGCCTACAGGAGAGTGGAGAGGGACCTTTTGCAAGGACAAGGTGGAATGGCTTCAAAGTGAGAGAGTTTACATTAGATATTAGATTACATATTAGGAAAAAATTCTTCACTATAAGGGTGGTGAGGCTCTGAAAAATGCTGCCCAGAGAAGTTGTGCATGTCCCATCCCTGCAAGTGTTCAAGGCTGGGTTGCAAGGGTCTTTGAGCAACCTGGTCTAGAGGACAGTGTCCCTGCCAATGGCAGCAGGGTTAGAACTAGATGATCTATAAGGTCCCTTCCAACCCAAACCATTCTATGATTCTATGATTTAGTGTAGGAAAGCATATACCATTTTGCACTGGAAATTATTTGGGTTATTCCATTGCTAGTTTCTAAATCAAATTTGAAAAGAAAATATGGTCATGATTATGGACAGCTCAGCGGTAACATCTGTTCAGTCAACCTTTAAGCAACAACACCAGGGAGGCTGCACTAAAGAAAATACCCTTTCATTAAATAAATAGTATGGAGTCATCACCTTGAATATTAAGCGTGACCAGTTCACTTCAGAAGCTGTGGAAAAAATCTGGAGAAGGGCACAAAAATTTGCATTAGCCATACAAATTTCTGAAGTAAGGTTACTGGGTTTTAGCTTTTTAATCTGCCAGAATAAAATTAAAAGTGAAGAGCATCAACTTTAATACAATCAACTGCTGTATTTCGTACAATAGACAATTAACCCATGGAAGTCTTTTACATACTAGAAGTTAGCATTGATTGCTGGCACAGTTTAACTGATATAAATAAAGACGGTGGATGCATGTATATATATGAGTAGTAGCCACAGTTATATCAAATGGACTGAAATATTTATGCAAAATAAAAATTCCTTTTTTTAGTCTGATGCCAGCAAAACTGAATGGAAATAGAAATTTTTTATTTGACAGCTTTCCTAGTAATTGGCTATTATGTGGTCTTTCACAAGCTTTATCTACATGATCTGTTCCTTGCAATTATCAGGGGTTACTTCAGCCTCTGCTTTGATCTGATATTGTTACCATATGGTACTGCTCGGATATGGCTAAATACTGAAAAATATAGCATCTTTGCTTAGCATTGAGTTGTGTAGCAGAAACACTATCATCAGAAATGCAGCCACTGTTTAACAGAACTTACATATTTTTTGTGACAACTACAGCTGCTTTTTCTTTTCTTACCCAAGTGCATTCATGCTCATTCTCTATTATAGACTTGCCAACTGTTAGAGGAGCCTTTTAGTTTCCTCCAATTTATCATGATCTCTGTGAATAGTAGTTGTATGAGTGGAAAAATGACTTTTAGATAGGTAATGGCACACTTGAACAGTTGGCAGTGTTCTATAGGAAAGGGAGAAACTTCCTCAATTATTTTCATACTAGAAATACACGCAAGTTCACTTACAAGTATTTTTCAGGTGGATAAAATTCAAGTTTTATAATTGGCAACTATTACTTAACAGAGAGAGCTCTAGCTGTGGAGAACTCCTTGACATAAATGGTTCCCAGGTCATTAGCCAAAGTAGTGAACAGGATAATAATTGTTTTGCATTATTATAGAGAATTTAGGCCTTCATAAGTGCAAGCAGATCTTGGTAGAGTTTCTGAAGAATGTATCAGTCAGAACATGAACAGTCCAGAGACTGACAAGAGCACATATAGTGCATATATAGCACTGTATAAGAACATATATAAGTTCTGCTTCTGTTTTTAGTACCTCATCCATTTTATGATGGAAAATATTGGTATGGAGGAAGTATATGGCCTTATGGTACTACTGTCTACAGCTCTTCTGTATTTCCCAATGTGAATACCTGTCTCTTGGGCTTAATAAAGTCTGTTTTACAGGGATGCCACACTAATTCTCCAAGACAGAAAGTATCTACCTTGGCTGTTAACATGCCTCAAGCTATTAACTGCTAGCAAAAAAGTTGTTGATGAGTGAGTAATGCTCCTTCCAGCCATCATGAAGCATAACTGGTGGCAGATACAATGGGTTTATATTTGAGAACAATGGTTGCAGAAACTGAGAGTGTCCACAGTACAAGCAGAGCCAGAAGAGAGTGCAATGCTCCATGCTATGACATCCATTTAAGATATTTTGAAACTCGTTGTAATCTAACGTTTTAATTGCATGCAAGCTAAGCCATTATCTTATGAAATCAGAGTGTTTCTGAAGGTCATTCTGTACAAATGAGTGGTTGTTTCAGATATGAATCATGAATTGTGGTCAGTTACGCTAGATTGCATAGAGTGACTCCATTGGAAAGGCATTAAGAGACAAGAGGCCTGGAATCCAGAATGCCAGGACTGACCTAACCATCTTTCTTTGAAAATGGAGGTCGGCAATTGGTCAGAAGATAAATGCATGGAAGAGCACTTTTAGTTTTCTTCTTAATGATGGTCTAATAGATGGCAGTTTAATATACCATCCTTTAGCTCTGTAAACTGTGAGGCACTCTTGTTACTAGTATATTTTAAAACTTCTTTAGCACCTTTTATATCTTAACTTAGAAAATATGCCAAGAAAGGGCAATTCATCAAGTCTTCTCTACACTAAGGCAGAATCAGCAATGTCTGTTTTTCTTTATATTGTCTAAAAGTTTTTTTGGCTGTTCAGTGGTGGAGAATTCACAGCCTCTCCAAGTCAGTCTAGTGCTTCATTGTTTTCACTGACAGAATGTTTTTTCCTTTGGGTCTAATCTGAATCTCTCTTGCTGCAATTCTGATTCTTAATCTTTGTTCAGTTTGGCATCTACATGTAGAGTGTGGAGATTACTGTGTCCCTGTTTCTTTGTCTAGAGAAGCAGCCCTTATTAATGCAGTCGTTGTAGATCTAGGACCTCAAATCTGTGCTCAGCTTCTTTTATCTCCTTTGCATTTTGTACCAGCTCTGAGTTGACACATTCAGAACTGAGTGTATCACTCACTCCAGCTGAAGTGATAAATTAACACCAAGGAGAGCAAAACTAATTTCTGTATTTTTGCACAGTACTCCTGTTTGTAACTTGCAGTGTTGTGCTCACCTACTTTGCAATTTTACAGCAAGGCTGACATATTTGGTTTGCAATCAGTCCATGTGCTCATAAGCCACAAATACTTTTCTATAGAACATTACATAGCCCCTTAGTTTCTCCATTTTGTTTTTCTCTAGTTCCGTATTGCTACAAGAGTCTGAAACTTCGCATTTGTCACTATTGCAATGCCCTGCTTATCCCTATTGTTTCCAGAGTAATTCACAAAACCATCAAGAGAATTCTGAATTTAAGTTGTGCATTTCAGTGTACTCAATCACTCTCTGACTGATGCTATTTGCAAATTACTTCCATCTTTTTATCATGCCCTCGAAATACAGCCTCCCAGTTGACAATAAATAAACAATAGTTCCCTAAGTAAGGAGTTCTGAGTAGTTCTGTGGCAACCTAATTACAATTTATATGTCCTGACTTTGCTTTAAAAAAATGTTACGCGACACACAATCAAGATATAAAACTTGTGCTGTTTCTCTTCTATCAGTAGACCTTTTATGCTTTCAAAGAGAAAATAGACTGATTTGACATGACCTGTTCTTGACAAATCTGTGTTGGCCGTTGCTCAACTCCTTGAACTTCCAGGCAGTTGTGTATAGTGTGATAATTTGCATGGTTTAGCCGTGGACTTGGCAGTACTGGGTTAATGGTTGGACTTGATGATCTTCAAGGTCTTTTCCAGCCTAAATGATCCTGTGATTCTATTTGTGCTTTGCATTTATTGCAAATGTTCTCCAGAGCATGAACACAGTGGGAAGAAGCAAGATATTTAAACATAAGCTTCTTATGTCAACCGAGATGTGCTGTGATATGTAGTCTAATACTCCACTTCTTCAGAATGTTATAGGTCCCCTGTAGATTCTGGGTTGTGTCTGCCCAGAATGTGTCCATATGAGTATCTTAGGTCAGCCTAGGGCATCTCAAAAAAGAATCAGTTGTTTGTGTGTAGGCCATAGTGTTATTCTGAAGCTGGCTTAGTTTCTAAGTCCTTAGCTGCACTTATCCTCTTCTTTAGACACAGGTGATACATATGTGCTATATATCTATAAATAACGTGTATAATTTTGCATTTGTCTATTGCTTTAAAATCCATCTTTTAGCATTTCTGAAATAGACTCATATCTGGGCATTTAACATGCTAGTCTGTCAAGCACAGATTATTTGAATGCATGTAAGTAATATTTATTCAGTTCCTTGCTTATTCAAGGTCAGTTCATACCCTTTTGCCTGGCTGTAATATTAGTTGTATTAAGCACCTCAATCCAGTAGATTTGTGGTGAAGATTTATGCAAAAAAAAGGGAGTATGAACATTAACTTTGTATGTCTCTAGTTTTTCCCCTGTGTTGCACAGTGGATTTTTTTCTTCATTGTCTTCTTGCTTCTAATGTACTTACAGAATTACTTCTTCTGGAGTTTGATGTGTTGCTTTCCAACTGTGTCTAATTTTGGCCCATTATACCATGTTCTGCTGTGGTATTCTTGCTTAGTAAGTTGACCTTGTTTCCATTCCCTACATGCTGTGAGATCAACAGTGAGGTCCTAACTAAGACAATGTGGTCTCATTTTACAATCCCCATTATTCCTTTGCAGGAGGCTTTGCAGTCCATGTGGTCAGCATTGTTTATTTAAAGAACTGTGAGGGCTTTTTAACTCCTTTTTCACTAGCACCACGTTCTTGGGGATTCTTCTAGCTAATTCTGCATTTATGAAAGTATGCCTACTTGAAACACTTTTTAAAAAAAAATTCTGTTGTCATTTCTTCTTTCTTTTTTTCTCCTAAACAAGCTTTAGTCTTTTATATTGCTATCAGACATATGAATTATCAGATCTGCATTTTACCAATTAAGTCAAAATGTTGATTGGCAACTAAATCTTCCAAGTCCTCCTACGTACCATTTGTAGTTCTTGCATTAGTGTTCAGCCATCAAAGACTGAGATAAATCTACCACTTTCATCACATTAGCCTCTTCTTTAACCCCTCTTTTTATAAATAAACTTGTTTTGGCAGTGGTCCACAGAACAGGATTTATTTGATTTGATTTGCCCATACTATTGGGCCATGCATATAAATACAGCATTCAGATTTTGGAGAAATTAGCAAATCTGTCTTTAGAGCGTGTTTCTTTCCTTCATGACAGCCATTTTCCATCTTTACTTACCTCTCTAAACCTTCTTGGGGTACCACCACATAGGTGAAGATGCCAAAGCTGTTCTGCCTATAGCACCTATGAGACCACCACTTCAGTACCAGTGTATGCCTGTCACTGCTGATAAAAACATCAACAGATCCCTAGCTTCCATGATGATTCCTCCAGTCTCCTTGTCACTTCTGATCCACTCAATCTCATTTCAACAGTATTCTTAGTGCAAAGGTAGATGGCTGTCAAAAACAGTGATTTTGGTAGATTTTGCAGGCATCATACCTACCAACACCTTCATGATCTCTCTTGTCTTCATTAGCTCATTACGGACAATGCAGATCCAGTCAA
>NW_008690763.1:127568-166129 GCF_000695815.1 Acanthisitta chloris | reverse complement strand
GTCTCACTGTAAAGTTGATGCTGACTTGCTCATCAGCTTTATAGTCCTCTTGGCTCCATTGACTGCATCAACTAGATCTCCATTGACTGTAATAGAAGATTAAAAATGCAGGCCACATCTAGATATTTACATTAGTGATTTTAATCTTAAACAGAATTTCAGCCAGGAATACCAACCACCCTCCATTACTTTCTAAGTTACGTTTGTATAGAGCTGTAGTGCCTAGGCTTGTATGATTTTGACACTAACACCACAGAGATCATTAACAGTGAATATTAATCTTTGTCATCAAACAATAGTTGGAAAGTATGAGTTTGGATATTGTTTTTGTTTGGATTGCTAGCAGTCACCACTTCTATCCACCCTCTCAAATAATCCCAGAAGCACTGGGTAGCAGCCTGTAGCCATTGATTCACAGCTGGCAAGTATCCAGTTTTGGTGCTGTACACATGTATTTAATAGTGTCACCTGGGGACTTGCTTGTGAATTACTGTTGTGTTTTAAGCCCAGCAGACAACTAAGCCTGACACAGCCTCTTGCTCGGTTCCCCACAATGGGATCAGGGAGGGAATCAGAAGAGTAAAAGCTAGAAAACTCATGGGTTGAGATAGAGACAGTTTAATAGATAAAGCAAAAGCTGCTCATGCAAGCAAAGCAAACCAAGGAATTAATTCACCACTTCCCATGGTCAGGCAGGTGTTCAGCCATCCCCAGGAAAGCAGGGCTCCATCACAGGTAATGGTGAGAAGACAAACACCGTCACTCCGAACATCCCTCCCTTCTTCTTTCTTCCCGCAGCTCCATATGCTGAGTACTACACCATGTAGTATAGAATATCCTTTTGCTCAGTTGTGGGTTAGCTGTCCTGGCTGTATCCCCTCCCAACATCTTGTTCAGCCAGCTCGCTGGTAGCATTGGATGAGGAGCAGAAAAGACCTTAATGCTGTGCAAGCCCTGCTCAGCAATAACGAAAACATCCCTGCGTTATCAACACTGTTTTGGTCACAAATCCAGAGCATAGCCCCATACTAGCTACTATGGAGAAAATTAACTGTATCCCAGGAAAACAGAGCACAAATGAGCCAAGCATATTTTTGTACTCCCTGTCTTCTATTCCATGTAGCGTTTCATAAACCTGGAAGTCAAGTCTCAGTGCAAAGTTCGGTGTTTCTAGCTATAAATAATTGTTGCTTACAACTGTATTTGGATGGCTAAAGTAGGTATGCTGACCTGTTACAGCATGAACACCAGGCTTGGTGTTAAGCCCCGTGAGATCTGTTTTTTTGTTGACAAAGACACTGTGGCATGAAGGAATAATGAATGCATCAGACTTCATGACCAAGTAGGAAGTGGTGGAAATTTATAGGATCAACAAACATTAATTTGGGCACAGCTGGCCTAACAAATATAACCTATGTATAAGGAAAACACAAAAATTAGGCAGCAAAGTGTGTGTTCCAAAATACTCACATGTTTTACAGTAGTTTGCATTCAGGGAATGTCCAGTTGGTAAGAGGTTGTGCATGATGGGGCATGCATTGTGTTTTGCAACTGTTCTAAAGCTTACTGTCACTTTTTACTAGATTTGATGGCAGTTCTTAATCCTTTGTGGATTTTATGGATCAAGAGAGCATCTGGTACACTACAAACACATATTGATGTTCTCTGTGGGTTTAGGTTGCAAGTGGGTGTTGCTGACTAGCTTAAGTAGCAAATGTAGAGGCCGTAATTAGGAGTCTGATCTTCTTTCTGCTTCTTTCACTGCTAGCAGAAACACAGGAGCTCTTCCAGAGTGGTGATACAGAGTACCTAAATTGAGTGGTCTTTTCTCTCCACTTTGACACAAACAGCTTTGCTTCTTGGAGAGAGTTCTCTTTAGTATTAGAAAGATTTTGTGGAAAATGCAGATACTGCTCTTCCCTGTCACCTGTGAACATTTGCTCTATGATCATGAAGAATAAAATTAGCTGGGCCTGGCATGTTGTCTGGCTAGCTCTGCAAAGCGTTTTGCCTTCAGAAAGCCAGTCATTAAGGTTACTGCATCTTCAGATGTTTGCACTGTACATGCATTACAGGTCAGTTTGATGCTGCTGCCCAGTACTGGAAAATTGCATTTGTTACAAATCCGTGTTACAAAATGGCAGTGGACTCTCTCTACACACATAAATAAAATGTAATTTTCCCTGTGCGTGATATAAATGCTGCTAAATTTTTCATTTTTAGTATTTTGGAAGCTTTAATGCAAAAGTCTAAAAATGTATTTTCTCATATCTTCCATCTTTTGCAAATAATTTCTTTTACACACCTTTGGGAAAGCATGTGAATTATAGGATTGTTCTTCCCCTGAGCTAAAGTATAAAAGCACAAAAGAGTGTTAGTAGCAGTTTGTATGAAGTGTATAATTACTTGAGTGGTACTGAATACTTAATTTGGGTGAATCTTCATTTCTTTTGCTGATTTTTTGTTGGTTTTGGTTTTGTTTGGTATTTGTATTATAAGGCTGAGAGAAATGGGATTGTTGGGCCTGTAAGAAAGATGAGGGCAGACTTTTTAGCAGAGCCTGCTGCTATAGGACCAAGGTGTAATGGTTTTAAATTGAAGGAAGGTCTATTTAGATTAGATATAACAAAGAATTTTTTTTTTATAATGAGGGTGGTAAAACACTGGGACAGGTTGCCCATAAAGGTGGTAGATGCCCCATCCCTGGAAACCTTCACGGTCAGTTTGGATGACACTCTGAGACACCTGATTCTGAATGTGTCCCTGTGATACCTGAATCTGTCCCTGCTCATTGCAGAAGGGTTGGACTAGATGACCTTTACAAGGTTCCTTCCAACTCAAACTGTTCTATGATTCTAGTCATATGTGATGTTCACACATAAGCTTTCATGCAAGAAATATGTTATGCTACACAGGAGCTGTGTACAGTGGATCATTAGAAGCTTTATATTAGGAGAATTTTGAATCATTTGAGAGATAGAAATAATATATTTCCTAATTCCTTGTCTTTTCAGATTCTAGGAAAGATCAGATAACCTACCAGTACATGCCTATGCAGCACTTGCTGTATCCTTTCTAAACCACCTGTGTGAATCTTCAGGTTGAGCTACAAAAACAATCCCTGCCTTGTTTTCAGAAGAGAATTTTCAGTGAAACTTGGACAAAAATAATGAAATAGTTGTTCTAGAAAGGTTGTTCAGTTCCTTTTGATAAGAGTGTTTGACATTTGCTTTGTAATGCAAACAGATGCTGGGTTTTACCAGATGCATTCTGGGGTTGAGTGTTTTTTTGTTTGCTTCCAATAAAATGATGAACTTTTAAAAGTCATTGTGAATTCTGCATGGAAGTATTAATTAGAAAACATAATTCTAGCATTGTGCTTAATCTGGAAAAAAAAAGCCAGAAATTTAAAGCTCAACAGAATAAAACATAAACTTTCCAAGAAATGTTTGTCGTTCCAGCTCATTAACACACTGTCTCTGCTGGACAGCATTTTTTAAATACCATAAAAATTAACGGTGTATTTAAGAAGTGCTTCATTGGCATGTTTCTTCAAATTCTAATTTAGAGCTAGTGGTTAATTGTGCTGTTGCTATCATCAGAGCTTAGAGAAGTGAATATACCCTTTGGCTTCAAAATTTTCAATTTCCACTCTAACTTTTTGCCTTAGATGAAAATGCGTTCTCCAGGTGTGAGGTGAGAAAAGATTGTTTCAGTAGAGGTTGCTAACTAATATTGTAGAAGGATGACCTCTTAGTCCTTCCAAGTTTAACAGAGCAGAAAAAAATATCAACCTCATTTCTCAGGACTAAGGTATTTGTTAGTTTTGCAGTTTCTGATAGACTCTTTCAAAACAACTAGATGTAAAATTGTTTGGTTTTTGTCTGTTCTAACTTTTTCAAACTGTTTTTCCCTGTGTAGAATTCTTTAAGTGAATCAAAACCAGCTAAACGATTGAACTCCTTGTTAGTTTAGTTTGGCTTGGTTTTCCTCCTTTGGTAGTGGATCTGCTTTCTGCTTACTGCTTTTTTCTTCTTAATAACATTTTGAAAATTTCTGTTTCATTCACTTTGCCTCTTTGGCCATTATGAGTTTTTTTAGCTTTTTTGTCCTCATCCATTTCTCTTTCAGCTTTAACTGATTGAATAAATCATTCCCAGCATAGGGTGGCCTCAAATTTCTGAGCAAGTTTGTAGAAGTCACTGGGGCTGGCCAGCTCTTTAATTCCTGTATTTTGTCCACTGGTGTCTCTAAATTTTATGTACCAAGTCTAGATAATGATGACTACTTTCATGCATTCCTCCAAGGTGTTTTAGCCTTAAATTATTATTTCAGGTCACATTAAAAAAGATCATTGGAAGCTTCTCCTCTAATCAATTAGTGTGTTTCCACATTCTGTTTCAATAATTGCTCTTATGTCTAGATTTCAGTTGTTCCAGTTACATAAATCTTCCATGAGTTGTGTAGTCCATGGCCACAGGTCTCAGGAAAGGTCCTTCTCTGCCAGTTCATCAAGGGCTATCATGAAGTCAAGCAGTGGCTTCTCGAGTTTGTTGTCCTTAACCTAACATCTTTAACATAGTCTTTTCAGTCTCGTGGATATAGTTCCCCAGTACTTGTAACCTGTTGCAGTTAATACCTAAAGTGGTCAGTGTAGTATTTTCTGATGCAGTTCATAAATGAACAGTTGTTCCACAAATGCAGTTCACAAATGAACTGTTAAGTGATCTACTTCAATATTCTAATTCTCCATTTTTGCTGTTCTTCTGGGAGGTTTTTCCCTCTCCTTCTCCCCTTTTTTCTTCCATAGGTACTTCCTACTTGGCATTTTTTCTAGTCCACGAGAACTTTACCCATGACCTTGCTAACATTTGCTTTCTGTTCTGAAGTTGCAGCCTATGCTTTCCTCTCAGGTGAACTAGTTCACACTTAAATTTATTGGAACCTCTTTCTAGCACTTAGCTTGGGGTTTGCAGTTTCTTTTTCAAACTTTATAAGAAATTTGTCCCCAGAAACTTGGCACTTTTTTTCCCTAAGTACATGAGCCAACAAAAATAAAAGGTGGAGTGACTCTTCCTGCAAAGCTTGCTTTTCTCATGTCCTTACAACAACAGGGTTACAATGAAGATAATACTGTTCTTCATGTATTCAACATGCTAATATAACTTGGCAGTCTTCATGATACTCTTGATTTATGCAGCCTGGTGAAATAGCTCAATCACAGTTGGCTACAGTTTCATATTATGTTTAATGCAATCTGATAGTGGATTGCAGCTGAAAAGTGGCATTTTCTTTCCACCTCTTGCAGTACATTACAACTTTACATGAGACCTAATGGTCATATGACCTTAGGATAAGTTGGATCATCTTGCTCATTTAACAGAAAATTATTGTCCACAAATGGTTATTTTTCTATGAGATTTTTTGATCTGGCTAGTGATACGGCTACACTGTTTGCCATCAACTAAGCCGTGGAGTTTCAGGATGTTCATGCCTTTCAGAGACAGCCTGCAGTGAAATGAGGTTAATTATATATGATAATATAACAATTTCACATCTGTATGACTCTTTCCTGCAAAACACTGACAGGCTTAGAGACAAAATCTTGAATTTACTGAAGGTTGGAGTAGAACCTGCATTGACACATGGATGTTTCTATTTAATGTCCTTTTATGTTGAACCTGAAGGTAGCTTCAACACCTTTACCTGAGGAACAAAGAATTGCTTATTTAGTAATTTTTGATTATTTTCTTTGTAACTTCATGTCTGACCTTTTTAGGAAATTGTCTAAGTGCTGGTTTTGGCCATATGCTGGTTTGTTTGTTCAGGTGCAAGAGGCACTGGTGTCTAAAAATCTCACTTTAATATATTGATTCTGGCATTTGAATATTTCTGGCAAAGTTCATTTGTGCAGAAAGAAGATAATGTGTCATATTGGCCTGATTTATACAGCAAGTACATGTTCATTTTGGCCTTTCTCACCTCACTGGTTTTATTTTCTTCCTGATTGTGCTGCATGTTTCACTGTTTCTTTTACTTTTTCTCTACTTTCAGCATTAGTCATAGCCTACCTGTAATTAACATGCACGTGTTCCACAACCCACGTCATGAGGAGCATAGAAATGTTATATATCCTCCCCACTTGAATGCAAATCCTATGACATGTTGGCAAAACAGAGCAGGAAATCACAGGCAGCAGTAGTGTAGATTCATACCCTGCTGAGGGACCCTAGTACCATGCACATACTGTTTTCTTGCTGTAATCATATGGCTTTAGCAGTGCTTATCACTATTTCTCTTTTTACTATTTCACATCTCTCTGGTTTACTCCTCTGAGATAATTGTGGGACAGGATGTCAACTAGGCACCAAGTAAATTAGCAAAGACTGTTCTCAAAGTAGATCCAGTATTATCAGTGAAAGACAGAGCTCAGCAAGGGAGCTACAGTGAAATATCATTTAATATTTCTGACACATCTGCGTCTTCCTGGCTCCTATTTGAAACAAGCAATGAGAATTAGGGGATATTACTTTGCTAAAACATCTGTTAATATGCTGGAAAATGTGCTGCTTTTCACTGCTAGATTACAAATGGTGTTGTCAAACATTTATCTCTTAGTTACCTTAAAGGATGTAAAATAGTGAGTGTGTTTGTTCTAGCAACATTACCTCTTCTGCTGTTTCCTCTCATTCTCTCTTTTATTTGCTAGTTTGTTTTTAATGTTGATTTATTATGCCAGAGGTAATACCCACTGCTAATTTGCTTTATGTAATTACTTTTTTCAGTTATTAAAATTCCTTCAATAACCAGACATAGCCTCACAACCTGAAAATATGCATTAAGTTTAATGGTAAAAGAAAGCTCAATGTACGGATTGCTTTTAAAAGTTATTGTAGAAAATACTATGATTAAGACTCTTAATGTTGTCTTATCATTGAATATTTGACAGATGTGGAAAGTAAAAATAATTATAATGTTCTTCCACAGTTTTCACTTTGATGCCTGTAAAATTGTGTATAGCTGTTTTCCGTTTCAGTGCTTAGTTTACATCAGTTCTTTTGTTAAGGATGCTTATCATCCACTCTTTGGCCAGTACAGCTTATTAGCTAACATGAGTGTTAGGTTTATTTGGAAACAGCAAAGTTACCGTCTTCATCGCATTTAATTAATTAGTGTTGTACCGTATTACAGGCAGATGGACAAGTACAATAATGATCTTGATTTCTGATTGTGTACAATGCCTCTAGACATAGGCTCAAGACAGAGGGCTGTGATTAAAACACATCAATCAGTTGTAAACTGAGTTATCATCAGTAACACTTCTGACTGAAGAGAGCATGCTGATGCTGGATTAGTCCACTTGCATTTACAGTAACAACTGTAATGAAAATGCTGGTTTAGTAGCAGTCATTTTCTTTGTTCTTCCCACTCCCTCTTCCTCCCCATTTCCCCTAATTGAAACTGGTTTTATGTAATCTTAGCTGACTCTATTTCTGACACAATCTTCTGCTACCATCGGCTTATTTTCTAGATGGGAAGTGATGGAGTTTTGCGCCTCAGTAGTTCTGCTCTAAATAATGAATTCTTTGCATATGCAGCACAAGGGTGGAAACAGCGATTGGCAGAAGGTAACTCTCTACTTGTTCTCAGGTTTACCAAAGGTTAATTGTTTTTATGAAGAATGTCTCTTGTTTCTACATTTGAGAAATACTTTTAGAATAGAAAGTGTAACATACCAGTAATTCAGCAAAACAAAAATTGCTGATTCCATTTTGAATTTAGAGTACATTTTTACAGCTTGCTGTGACAGCTTATTTTGACAGTAAAAAAAAATCCCAAGCATTTTCATCACTGTCAACCTTGGAAATAAAAATGCATGCAACTAAATCCCACCGATATACTTTTGAAATCCTGGTGTTACATGGTAAATGAAATCTTTCTATGTCACACTCACTTCTGTATTTCATTATTTTTATTTGGCATTGTTGGATGACTGTAACTGAAATCACTGTATGTCATCTTTGTATGTGTAATTTATAGTTATCCATATTAATCTAATCCTTGACAACTTTTATTCAATATGTTAGTATTTGTTTTTTAGGAGAATTTACACCAGAAATGCAGTTACGCATCAGACAAGAGATTGAAAAGGAAAAGAAAACAGAACCTTGGAAAGAAAAATTCTTTGAAAGATTTTATGGTGAAAAGTAAGTATTGAAGCAAATAAAAGGCTTTTTTTATTTTCTTGTAGAAGGAAATGAGAATATAATTCTCTGCTTCACATAGCATGATCATGTGCTGTAAAACTTAATAAAGCAGTTATCAAAGGCAGTCATTCCCCAGTATAAGAAGTTGTGGGTAGAATTATAGTCATGTGTCTGCACTTGCATTACAATTGCATTTTTAAAGGGTCATAACTCATCCATAAAATTTCATTCCAAAGAGAGCTTAAGACACAAGACCCAAGCATGTGAGTATTTTTAATTATCTTTTAAAAGATAGCATTAGGGCAAGTCTTCCCTCCTGCAAAATATAAATACAGCTTCTACAGATGAGAAGAACAGTGGCAATATTTCTGTAATATGTTTTTATTTATTTTATTTTTTTCTAAGATAGTCAAAAAATAAAAAGCACAATTTGATTTTAGAAACTTTGCAACTGAGATGGCCCATGGCTGGAGGAGAATATATGACATAGAAGAAATATTGGCTAGAGACAAATGAAAGTGACAATGGCTAATCTCATTTTAGAAGCACGATTAAATAAATACCTTTAACTGACTAAAATGAATAAGATAGTATCACTCCAGGTGCACAACTGGGGTGAGTCAGCACAATTTCATTGATGATGATACAGAGATGGCATTCTGCAGCAGCTAAAGATTTAGTTCTTATATTCAGGATTTTTAAAATACAAAACTTAAGGAGATTCACCTCTTCTTTAAAGTCAAGAATTTTCCTTTTAAAAATGTTTTTAACAGTTAATTCAACAGTACTTAGAACTGCATCTCTGTTTTACAAAATATTAACAATTTATTGTAGAGTATAGACTAGTTATGTAAAAGTTACTGGTTTGTTTTTTATTTTATTTTCAAGTATGTTTTAATCATATCACAGAACCACAGAATGTGTAAGGTTGTGAGGGACCACAGTGGGTCATCTGACCCAACCTCCCTGCTCAAGCAGTGTCATCCTAGAGGACATGGCACAGATTTGCATCCAGACAGTTCTGCTATATTTCCAGGGAAGGGCACTACACAACCTCTCTGGGCAGCCTATTGCAGTGAATGGTCACCCACACAGTAAATAAATTCTTCCTCATATTCAGGTGGAACTTCCATGCATATGTTTCTGCACATTGTCTCTTGCCCTTTTTTCACCAAGAATAGCCTGGATCTGTCCTCTCGGCCCCATTCTTTCAGATATTTATAGACTTTCTTGAGGTTCCCCTTCAGTCATCTCTTCTCAAGGCTGAACAGGCCCAGCTACCTCAGCCTTTCCTCATAAGAGAGATGCTCCAGTCCCTTAATCATCTTCTCAGCTCTTCACTGGACCACTACAGGAGCTCCATGTCTCTCTTGTTCCGAGAGGAGCCCAGAACTGGACATACTACTCCAGATGTGGCCACAGCAGAGTTGAGTAGAGGGCCAGGATCACTCCCCTTGACCTGCGGGCAATAATAATGCATCCCAGGATTCCATTAGCTTTCTTGGCCACAAGGGCACACTGCTGGTTCATGGACAGCTTGTTGTCCACCAGGACCCTCGGGTCCTTCTCTGCAAAGCTGCTTTCCAACAGGTCAGCCTCAGCCTGTACTGGTGCATGGGGTTATTCCTCAGGTGCAGGACCCTTTGCCTTTGATGTTTTTCAGTAGGTTCCTCTCCGCCCATCTCTCCAACCTGCCAAAGTCCTTCTGAAGGGCTGCACAGGACTCTGAATTATCAGCCACTCCTCCCAGCTTTGTGTCTTCAGTGAATTTGCTGAGGCATCTGTCCCTTTATCCACGTCATTGATGAATAAGCTGAACAATACTGGACTCAGTATTGAACCTTGAGGGGTACCACTAGTGACAGGCCTCCAGTTAGACCGTGTGCTACTGGTTATAATCCTCTGGGATCTGCCATTCAGTCAGTTCTCAATCCACCTCACTGTCCACTCAATCAAATTTATGCATCATACTTAGCAGACAAAATGTGCCATGGGAACCATCATCACAGGAGATGTCTTAGTTTTGCCGTTAGATATTTTTTTACTTAGGAAATCCAGGGCACAAGGAAGCCTTCATGTAAGTGATTAACTTAAATATTAAGGCTTTAACTAATGTGTTTCTGCATTAACAATACTACTACTCACAAGTCACTGCCTTGGAACACTGGGAAATGTACTAACCAAGCAGCAAATGGACAGATCCATTTTAACATTTTATTTTCCCTCCTTGCTAGGTCCTTTCCCCAGTGAATTGTGAATACTACTTATATAGTGAATACTATTTCTACACCACTTTATCTTTAAATAAAATGGAAATTCTAGGGTCTTAATGTGGCAGGCTTTCTTATTGTCGAGTGCTTCATTTCTTACTAAACAGCTGTGAACCTGAGTTTAGTCCAGGTATCAGATATCCAGGTATTGATCCCTTTAGTATCAAAAAATATTAATTAGGTTTTTAGGTGAGGAACATAACTACTTTTAATTTTGCATGTCAAGAGAAGAGTCAGTTACCAACCTGGAGGAAAGGGCTTTGTAAGGTTACAGCATAGGGCCTTCCACAAAAAGTAGAAGATCAAGCAAAGCATGGTCACTTCAGTCCAGCTGAAGCCAATTCCTCAGTCATAAATGACTGTCACATGCACAGAGAATGCTGCTCATAATTCTGCAGAGCCAGCAGTCCTGCCGTGCTAGCTGAGTGCCAGATACTATAATGATTGGCAAATAGTTACTCAGTCTGTGGTGATACATGTCATTTGGGTTGATAGGTTTCTGACATCAACATTGTTATGCAAAATGTCATATTGCACATAATTTCCATTTTGACTAAAGTATTGAATCTGGTCCCCCCTGCCCTTTTGCAGCTTGCATTGTTTCACTTGCATTCTTCTGCCTGGCTATTATGTAGGCAGAACTACTTTGCTGATTTAAGTACTTTATCTAATTATTTGCTCACTGAATTGTTGCTTTTGCTATAGCTTTCACCTTGAGTAAGTTTGTGCCGGGGTCCTGCGTAGGGTCAGAAATTGGACTAGATGGTCCTTGTGGGTCCCTTCCAACTCAGGATATCCTAATATTCTATGACTCTCTCACCTCTTTTCACTTTGGTTTTTAAACTTGCTTTAAGTATGATTTAGCTTTCAGTCTTTGTCATGTCTTTCTTTCTCTTTTCAGCTATGTTGATTCAAATCAACTAGCAGATTCTGTAAGCTTCCTGAGCTGTTTCTCACATGCACTGTCTGCAAAATGAATCTCTCTTGCAGGCTAACTTGCTCACTTTACAATCAGTGTAGTATTTTTGCTCTGACTTCAGATAATTTGATCTTTTAATGTTCCATAAGTAAATTCAAGTTTCATCTTAAACTTAGAGAAGGATCATTAATAGATGCAGAATCTTTGTAAACATTTTTATACAGTTCACAGCTTGTGACATTCAAAAGCTTTAGAGTGCTTGTTCCCTGTTAGCTCTACACATTGTTTCTTGTGTTTGCTCTTGTCTGTATCCAGTCTGTTTATCATGGGACTGTCAGTTGTAGTTCACTTCCATCCATTTTTGTTCTTTCGATGTCCTCATATTTGTTCATTTTTCCTCTCTCTGCCTTTCTTCAAAATACAAAATCTTTATTCTTCAGTCATTTATCTAGGATCAGCTGACACTTGTTGCCAGAAATCCACATTCTTCTGGCTTGTTGCCTCAGGATTGCTAGGGTTATGCTCCATTGTCTCAATATATTATTTCTTTTCCCACTTTTGAGAGAGTTACATGTGAGGATAGTACACCCAGGTCACTAAATCAAAGCTTTAATTTTGAGTAGATCTCCTCCAAATTTTATTGCTGATTTAATCCTTCTTTTTTTGGGTTGTGAGGGTTTGTTTTTGGTTTTTTTTTTTTGGTAGGGGATTTTGTTGGGGTTTTTTTTCTATTTTCCCCAGTACTACTTAGCACAGCAGTAGAATTTCAGCATCCATATATCCTTGAGTATCTGTTTCAGGGTTTTTGATGACCAAGTGCCTTCACTTCATCAGTTGAATCCTGTCCTTAGCCGTTTCACTGAAGGCTGTTTACTGCTGTCCTCATATTTTTGTGCTGTTTTGCAAACTTTGGGTGTCTTTTTCTCTAAGGAAGAAGACAGATCAGCTGTTTATCTTGCAATCTGATATTCCCTTAAACATGCTGATCTTGAGCCCTCTCCTTTAGAAAACCCTTTTCTTCACTGCAGTGAACTTCAAGATAGTAGTATTTCCAATGCTGACAGAACCTATTAAGATTCAATACATGTTCTGCTGGCCTTAATCCTGCATTATCTTATTTTTCTTACAGTTCTTTATCTTCAGTATGTTATTAGAATGTGTGGTTTTGTGTACTGTCTGTGTGACAGTTGCATTCACCTTATCCTGTCCTTTATTCCTTTGCTGATTTTCAATCCATAAAGATAACTATCAGGCAATATCTTTTCATAATGTAAGTCAGATAGAGAAAATAGACCACTGATTCAGTTTTCAGTAATGCAGTGGATTTGTTTTCCCTTCTCATTTTCCTGAGATATCTTTTGTTTGTTAACACAAGGAATTTATTCACCTAAACCTAGGTAAACTAAACTTTACTCACCTAAATATATAACCTAAACTTAGACTATATGGGGGACCTACAGTCTATATAGAAGAAAGACACATGTTCTGAAACGCATTCGTTGTGGGAAATGAAAATTTACTGCTCTGAATTGCTACCTAGAGGATCCTTCCTCAGCTTATTGATGGCATAGGGAGACTTTACTCACATTAAGTGGCTAGTAGTAGGCAATACTAATAATTACTCTGAGAGTGCTTTTTGGGATACCGATTCCAGGTTGGGTTTGTTTAGGGGTTTTTGTGTGTTTACAGATGTCATTGTAATACATCTCTTCAGTATTCTTAAAATGCACAACCACAGTTTCTGATTTATTACCTGTTTACTTTCATTCACACAGGCCTTTATGTTCTCTGTATTCTTTGGCTGCACATTGACAAGCAATCTTGCTTCCATAACTTCTGAATATCTTTCATGCTTACTTACTTCCATTTTATTCTTTATTTTTGTGATTAAAATGAGAATCGGGATCAAACTTCTGTTTATTAGATTAGAAGATCCTTAAGACCATGTAATTTCTTTTAAGGCCTCCAAAAAGCATTTGTGTATTTTCTATTATGGAATTGCTGAGGCATAAAATCTGATTGGAAAATCTTACTAAAGATGCTGAACACCCGTAGTCCCACTGTCCTTAGAAGGAAATGATGATGCCAGAGCACATACATTCTTAAAAAGAACCATTTTTTCAGATCTTGGCTTTAGTTTTGTTTTGGTTCGTTGTGGGTTTTTTAATTCTGCTGAAGTAATAAAACTTGTTTAAACTAATTTTTCGAGGACCAAAGGTAAGAAAATCTTCATGAGTATACATAGGAATGGTTCCTTTGCGCTTCATCCCTGAGAATGAACACATAGGTTATAAATATGTGTCTTTTTAGCTCCTTACGAATGTTAAACTTTTGTTTAATTGTAGTAAAACTGAATGAAATATATATACGTAGATCTCTTTATTTAGAAATGGGTTTTATTTTAAATGGAATATTTAGTTTGCCAAAAGAATGGAGCAAAATCACGAGTTGTCTGCTGAGATCTTTTTAATTGGCTCTTGAGTTGGAAAATAAGGCTGAAGGGGAGTTACTTTTATTTTCATAATAAATTTGAAGTTAAATGACAAAACTGAAACATATACTTTGCCTTATTGGTTTGATGTGCAGCCTTTTCTTTAAAGTGCAGCATTTAAGTCATATTGCTGGGTGTATTGGCACTAAAAGCAGGTGTAGGAGGAAAAAAGTATTTTCTTTAGAACCATTTCTGCTAGAAGAAGATACACTTGTGCATTTACTCTGAAATGCATGCTGTATTAGTTTGCAGTGTTGTGCTGGTATTAAAAAAATAAACCAAAAAACCGTCCAAAACACAAAAACAAATACAGGAATTTAAACAGAGCAGGAATAGTGGTGAATCTGTGTAGCTTGCGTTTAGGGGTTTTGTTTCATTTAAGAGCCAAATAGTTAAATAATGAATAATAGATTACTTATTTTGAAATACTAATATTTTTTTACACTTGTAAGAAAATCTGGGTAGTTAGGTTTGCAAAACATCAGACCTTGTATTTATTAGTCAGACACCACTTAAGAAAACCATTGTTTTAAACTAAAAAACATGTCTTTTTCTTTAAAGAAAAGATGTGAGTGAGCAAGGTGATCCTTTTCCCTTATCCTGTCTTTGATGAAAATACCTTTTTTAATTTGTCTGTTTTTATTTAGGTTGGGAATGTCAAGAGGGGAATCCATGAAACTCACTGCAGTGAAGAACAATGAGGAGGATGAAAGCAGTTCTTTGTGTGGTTCTTCTGGCACACCTGGTCCTTCTAAGCAAGCAACCTTTGAGAATCAAGAAGAGAAGTGTGCTAAAATTCCACCTTTACCAGAGAGAGACTATTGTCCATCTCTGTGTAGTATGGAACAGGTTCCTGTCAAGGATCTCATGGCAGACTCTGAGGATATACTGATACCTGAAGAATCAATCATTCAGGAGGAGATTGCTGAAGAGGTTGAGACAAGTGTTTGTGAATACCAAGAGGAGAACCATAAACCAGAACATGAGTTTTCTGAGGAGTCTGTAAGTCCAGCTGGCACAAATGAGGAAACAGAGGCAGTACAGCTTGCAGACAGCGCTGAGTCCTGTGTCATGATGAATGATGTAACTGATACTGTATCTCACATTGAAATTAAAGTGGAGTTGAAGTCAGAATGCCCTCAGGAGGAGATGTCAGTTGTGATAGATCAACTGGAGGATTGCATATCACCAGCACGATCAGCTTCTTCCACAAACTCTGTCAGCGGTACAGCAGAGAAGGATTCTGAGTCTGCAAAAGAACTAATTGTGCCAGATATGCAAAATGCTGCTCTGGAAGGCTCCTTGTTCACTGGTGGAGGCATTGCAGTGGATATGGAGCTTCATAGCGACCCTGAGGAACAGTTGTCTGAGAATGCTTGTATTTCTGAAACTTCCTTTTCCTCTGGAAGTCCAGAAGTTTGTATTGCCTCTCCTGGAGGAGACACACAGTCGACTTCAGAGGAACCCTGTACTCCAGCATCTCTTGAAACAGCTTGCTCATCAGAAGTGTCCAGTACTGAAAACATTGAAGGTGATATTCAGCAAAAGGCCAGTGATGAAAGCTTGCACACACCTTTAATGTCAGAAATCTCTCCAATGTCCACTTCCCCTGTAACCTCAGAAGCATCTCTGATGTCAAATTTGCCTTTAACATCAGAGGCATCACCAGCTTCTAATTTACCTTTAACATCAGAAACATCTCCAATGTCAGATTTGCCTATAACATCAGAAACATCTTCAGTGTCTTCTGTTCTTCTAACTTCTGAAACATTTGGGACAAATAGTTTGCCTCTTCCATCAGAGATATCTCCAGTTTCTAATTCCCCAAGCAATGAAAGACTGATGCTGCAACAAAGGAAATCACCATGTTTGTCAAAAGACTCGCTTCCAACTTTGAAAGAAGAAAGCTCTGCCATTCCTAAGGTAGTTCAAGAAGAGAATCTTGTTGTTCAGCCAAAGCAACTTCAGAGTGCCCCTGAAAATAGGAAAGTTGGTCCCCTAACAATTATACCTGATACTTCAGTATTGGAAGAGGGCCAAAGCAAAACCCTCAGTCATCAGCCATGCAAGTCACGTTCTGAAATTGAGAAATCCTACATTGCATCCATCCCAGAACACACTACTTCAGAGGTGATCAAAAATAAAAATCACAGTATGCAGCAAAGAGGTGACAAGAAGGGTACACTCTTGCCGTCAGAGGTATCTGTCTTATCAGAAGGATCAGTTGGCAAAAATATCGAATTGCTTCCATCAAAGCCACATGATAAACTATATACCTCATCTCTAGAGAAAGCTACGTTCTCTGAAGTGTGCAGAAGTAAATCTCACAAGCTAACAGGCAGCACCCAAAGCCGTCTAGAGAGTTCCCATTCTTCCAAGTCATTAGAACCCACAAAGTCACCTGAAGCAAGGAATGAAAGTAGAGACCCAGAGATTCCAAAGAGGAAAACAGCAGAACAGCACAGTTTTGGAATCTGCAAAGAGAAGAGAGCTAGAATAGATGATGACCAGCCTAACCGTAGTGCTTCATCAACGAGTCCATCTGATAAAGAACAGCCACCCAGAGAGGAACCCCGAGTTCCACCCCTGAAGGTAAAGTAATGAATAAGCAGGCTAACTTGGAAACTAGAGGTTTATTGTGTCCCTCCTACTGACTGCAGGCAGACACAGCACATGGTGCATTTTTCATGGAGGTATAAGGACTGTTAGTACTGATGGTTTGTCTTTGCTATTATATTTCTACCGTGCCAAATTGCTTCTGATATAAATATATCTATAGTTGTTCAGTTGGGATCTTTGCTACAAAATTGATTTGTGTACAGGAAAGTTTTCCAGGATCTGTGGCTTAATCTAATTCAAGAGCTTCCCCATCAATCACACAGCGCTACTTGTTTTTCTAATTGCCCAACTGTATCATCTGCTTGTTCTCCTGTGGATATCTTCTCCAACAAGCATGAATAATAAATGTTACCATAACCAATACTTAGAAAAGCAAACAGCACCTTAATCCAGCAAGAGAGCCTAGAGTCAGAATAGTGGAAGATCCATTTGAAAGCCCAAGGCATGGTGTAGGCTGAAATATAAGATTTCTATGTAGAGTTGATTGGAAACAGACCTGACTATCAGGGTGAAATGTCCGATTGATATATGTATAGGTATCTTTGTTAATGGCAAAGCAAAAGGTAAAAAAATATAAAAATACAACAACTGAACAAACACTTTTATGGGTATCATTCTCCTATGTAAGAAAGTATATTCCCATTGAAAGGGGTTTTTCTTTTCCTAACAGAGAGTTCAATAGATTTAGATATATATAGGCTCATTTGTTTTGACCCTTTTAATTTTGTACATGATGACATCAGCCAAGTTTAAGATCCAATTTGCTGAACTTAAGCCATTGACTTTGCAATACTCGTTCCTGATTATTCAGAAATGCCCTTTTCTTCATTTATTTTTAACTGCTGTAGTCACTGAACATTGTTAATATGGCTGGGAGGGCAAATAGGCTAACTGTTTTAATCACTAGTGCAGAAACATATTTCAACTAATTTATTTTTATGTGCAGTGATGCAATTGGAAGGTAGCCCTGCTCTGAGTTTAGTGATATTCTTTCATATTTGGAAGGTGTCTACCTAGCCTAATAAATTCTAATAACTCTCTAAGCACAAAGGAAAATAGATCACTAGAGAATAAAAAAAGGTCATGACTATAATAATAAAAATAATCAAGCACTTAGAGCTTGGAGCAGTTCTGGTAATGCAAAATGGAAACTGGAAAGAGTTGCTGCTGAAAGAGAATGAGAAATGTTTTGAGGAATTTTGGATAATCAATTCTAGTATGTTTTTTTGTGTAACAAGTATTTGGCTCTTGTGTCATCTCACGAATAAACCCCTACCCTTGTAATTAAAAGAGGAAAATTATCCCCAGCTCTCCTAAGTCACTCTGCTATATGGATGCCACTTCCCATCATATCTTATGACTACTTTTTCTACAAATAGTACCTAGTTTTCTTCTCAGTTCCCTTCAGAAGATAAGTCACAGCATGAACTACTAAGTCCTATTACTGTCAACAGCCATTAAACATATATCCATTTGAAGAAATTCTTTTTTTTGCCAACCTTTTAGTATTCTGAGAGAGTATATGAGTTATGAAGTGATCACAGGATTCCTAATTACTTATCCTGAAAACAGATATGCCTAGTTGGAAATATCCTAATAATTCCACCTGTTTTATAGGTTATTGTTTTGCCTAAAGTGTTAGGTATTTAAAACTTTAATATTTGTGGTGTTAACATTTATAGGTTTCAGGACTTCATTTTTGAAGTACAGTAGTGTAGGAGTTATATCAGAGATATACTAAAGCAAGTCTCAAAATTGCAAGTGAGGAAGGGAAAGGCATATCTTTTAGTGACTCACGTCTTTTATACCACTGCTCTAAAGTCCTCTGTGAGGAACTTGAAAAACAGGTTCACTGTTTTTCAAGGAGGCACCACTACATCTTCTTAAAAGGCAAGATTTGTCGTCTGGTATATAAGCAGCACACAGGCTGTTCTGAATGTCTTAATCATTGGAGACCAAGCAGCAAAAGCACTACATGATCTTTATTTTTTCACACACTTGCAGAAAGTGCTTGGCTGTGGGCTCTTTTTCAGTATGACTGCACGGGGTTCGTTGGTCGTCTCAGTTAGATGCACTGCATATAAAACAGGTCTGACAAATTGTATTAGATAAGCATCATGTTGTCATTCTGTTCACTCTTTCTTCCTGTCAGAAGGATCAATGTGAGTAGGCTAATACAGGTGTCAGTTATTCATGCCAGAGGATGATAAAATATTGAAGTGCAACTATCATTAATGGTTAACATTTTTCTGTCCAGCTGCACTGAGCAGTAATTCCCTTCTTTACCTTTCTCCGACCCTATAAGAGACAGCTGGTTATTTTAGTGAGTCAATGATCTCATTAAAATTATTGGGGTTTTTTTTCTTCTTTTAGATTCAGCTTTCAAAAATTGGACCACCTTTTATCATCAAGAGCCAACCTGTTTCTAAACCAGAACCTCGAGTTTCCCCAAGTACATCGGTCAGCAGTGGGAGAAACACTGGCGCTAGAACTCTGGCAGATATCAAAGCAAGAGCTCAGCAAGCAAGAGCCCAAAGAGAAGCTGCAGCTGCAGCAGCCGTGGCAGCAGCTGCAAGCATAGTCTCTGGAGCAATGGGGACCCCATGTGAAGGTGGAAAGACAAGAACACTGGCACACATCAAGGAGCAAACAAAGGCCAAGCTATTTGCAAAACATCAAGCCAGAGCTCATTTACTCCAGACTAATAAAGAATCAAAGTCACAGTTCAGCTCAAAGGAAAATACCTCATCTCTGGAGATACCAACGTCCACTGACACAAAGATTGAAGGTTCTACTGGTGTCATTATAGTTAATCCTAACTGCAGGTCCCCTAGCAACAAGTCTGCTCATCACCGTGAGACCACCACTTTATTGCAGCAGTCCCTTAACACAGCTACATTACCAGAAACTGCTACTGAGATATCTGTGCACAGTTCTGATGAAAATATACCTATGCCACAATTGTGTGAGAAAATTATTTCATCTACCTCTACTGAAAGTAACAGTGTGCCAGTGCTTTATAATAAAAGTTCAGTCTCTGTGTGTGTTTGCAGCACTGCTATGTCTGGAGCTATTAAAGAACTTTCTTTTGCAAGTTCTGTTGATAAATCCTCTGTGTTAATGTCTGTCGACAGCACAAACACAGCAGTTTCAGCTTGTAATCTAAATATGCTGAAAACCATCCAAGGGGCTGATACTCCATGCATAACCGTTGGACCAAAATGTATTGATAACAGTAATGTACCAGTCTCCATAGACAGTACAGTCTTATCAAATGCCGTCAGTGACAAAAGGTTGCCGCTACCAAGTAGCAATGTGAATAACACAGTCTCCAGTCATTATGCCACTGTGCCAGCTTCATCTATTGCAAATAATTTGCCAAATCATCTCTCTGGTAGTTCTGTACTGATTCCCCCAGTGGGGGCTGCCAACAGATTTCCTTCTGATAAGATAGCCATAACCGGGTGTAACGAGCAGAGTACTGTCTCCATTCACACTACCGTCAGGTCAGCTTTAAGTTGCAGTGAGGCCCTTGCAGTAGCAGATTCTGTTGCAAGGCCACCCATTTCAATGTTTACTGGTAACATGGTGACAATAAGCTCTTATGATAATGCTACTAAATTGAATGCCGATCTGTTAGAAAAAAGCTCTGGAGCACGAAACCGGATGGATCTCTCTGGGAAATCTCAGCCAGTGAGCTTTACACAAACTGCCATGAATAGGTCTATACCTTGCAAAGTCATTGTTGACCACACTACAAATCTGAACTCCAGTCTGTCACTTTCTTCTTCTATTGAAAACACAGAGAACAGCATTGACCTGCAGAGCAGACCTGTAAGGACAGAAGCTGCCTTACAAAGTATAGCCTGTCCTCAGGTGTCTGTCATAAGCAGGCCTGAAGTGGTCCCTAATGAAAACCTTGAGCACAGTGCCAGCTTTATTGCCATTACAGCAAAGCAAGACAGCAAGAACTTGCAGGCAGGTTGTTCAAGTCTCCAAGAAGTGCCTCTTGCTCCTCAAGATAAATTAATTGAGGTGGTTACTCCCAGCCAAGGCTTTGCTGAGCAATTAAGAGGTCCTTCGGCACTGAAAAATGAAGCAGATGCTGCCTGTGCCAATCAGTATAACACTAACAATAGAATATGTTGGCATGATGAGGAGGCAATGAGTACAGACCAGCCCGTGCTCAGCCATCTTACCTCCACTAAGCATAAGGAATACACAGAGCAAAACTGCTTAAAAAATGTCAAAACCGAACCTTCCAGTTACACACAAATGTCAGAACTGCAATCCAGGAGTCTTTTGACGAGTATTGCTGTTCCTGTTAAATCGGAAACTAATGAGCCTGACAAGTGCTTCAGGATGGACACCGGGGATTTTACAGGACCTGAAATGCCTGCCCAGACTGCAGAAATAGCCACGAGTGTGCAGCCACCACAGACCTCCAAGACATCCATCGCAGATTCCATGGAAGACTCCCTGTCCCTGACAACAGAAACCCTAAAGAGAGTTACAAGTGCCGGGGGCTCTAGCTGTCGCTTGTCGTCAGTGGAGGCCAACAATCCTTTAGTGACACAGTTACTGCAAGGCAATCTGCCTTTAGAGAAAGTGCTGCCGCAGCCCAGATCAGGAGCCAAACTAGAAATTAACAGGCTTCCCTTGCCTTTGCAAACTACCTCAGTATGTAAAACAGCAGTGTCCGAGAGAAATATTGTTGAACATGCTTCCAACTCTCCTAATCCAGATGGTAAAGGATTTACAGCAGGCAGCATAGCCCCGCTACAAATCAGAAAGCGTGAAAACCATCCGAAAAAGAGGATGGCCAGGACTATAGGGGAACATGCTCAAATTAAATGTGAGCCTGGGAAGGTGTCAATGGACACAGATGTTAAAGTGGCTCCTTGTGTAATTAGTTCCAGCATGAATCAGCTAGGGCACGGACAGCCGTTTAAGCAGGAGTGGCTGAACAAACACGCCATTCAGAGCCGAATCGCTCACAGCCCAGAGATCAAGCAGCAGAAGAGGCCATTGCCTTCATGCAGTTTCCAGCAGAGCTTATTTCACGTTGATAAAAATGGCAGCTTTCACGCAGAAGCTAGTACCTCACATAGACAGCATTTTTACCAAATGTCCATGGCTGCAAGAGGCCCCATTCCTACAGCAGCTTTGTTGCAAACTACTTCAAAAGGCCCACCTGGCTGCAACGCATTTGCTTTTAGCAGACACCTGGAACAGAAGGGCTTGGGAGACGTGAATATTTCTACAGCAGCTCACCAGCTGAGGCTAGGAAGTGTGTTTTCCCCTAATATTCAAATTAAAGAAGGTGATGACATTGCCAGTGCCTCTCAAACTCTGCAGAGTAAAACATTAGTGCATCCCTCTGCTCCCCCTCCACCCCTGCCACCTCCTCCCCCTCCTCACCCAAGTGCAGAAGTCCCCTCAGATCAAAAACAACTGACAGTTACTATGGAAACCACTAAAAGACTTAGTTGGCCTCAGCCAGCAAGCATCTGTAGCAATATAAAATCTGAACCTATTTCTTTTGAAGAAGGTTTAAGCAGCAGCTGCGAACTGGGCATGAAGCAAGCTTCCTATGATCAGAATGAAGTGAAAGAACACTTAAAAGCATTTGCATTAAAAAATGCAGATTTCTCTTCCTATTTACTTTCAGAGCCACAGAAGCCTTTTACACAACTTGCTGCTCAGAAAATACAGACGCAGCACCCACAGCAGCAGCAGCAGCAACAGCAGCAGCAGAGCAGCAGCAGCAGCAGCTCTGTGGAAACTATCCAACAATACACTTTGGTAGCACAAGCTTCAAAAGGGCAGCATCTGCAATTGAGAAATCGATTGGGATTTTAGGAAGTGGCTCAAACACTGCCACAGGCCTGTCTAACCAGAACGCGCAGATCCCGGTTCAGAAATTTGCTGACAGCAGCAATGCCGATGAACTGGAACTGAAATGCTCTTGCAGGCTGAAAGCCATGATCGTGTGCAAAGGCTGTGGAGCCTTCTGTCATGATGACTGCATAGGGCCTTCCAAACTGTGTGTAGCTTGTCTGGTTGTGCGGTAGGAGCTGAATCAAAGATGCAGTATCCCTTATCAACGTGGGAGAGCAGGACAAAGGAATGGAGAATTTGGAACAGTTTAGGCCACTAATGGTTTGCAATTAGTTGATTGATTTTTTTTTAACTGTTTTTTTTTCTTCCACATGGTGCTTTCAGAATTTAGTTATTCCTGCCTGAGTGCCATTTTCTGGGAAGATGAGGAAACCTGTAGAAGTAGTTTAACAAAAAGAAGATAGCCTTGTTACTGAAGCTTCTATGAGCTCTCTTGCTGTGCTAAGAAAAAAGGAAAAAGGCATTAATGCGTGTCAGTTGTAGTTTCTATTTATTTGCACAAAGTGCAGCACATTTTTTCTCCACTTTTTGATAGCTGATACAAGCTGCAGGTTAAAGATCAGTGGAAAAATAGCACTGCAAGAAGCGGAATAACTATGCAGAATGAATAACACACTGGATAGCAACTGTTTTAAGTGGGGTAGTGGCAAGGTGTGGGATATCGTCCATCGTAGCTTCAAAGTCAGTTGCAGTTTTTCTGCTGATAAGATTGTTTTCTTCAGTTGACTCACTATCTAGGGCTAAAATGTAGTCGCTTCACCTAATAAAAAAAATTAAAAGAGGAATTTAGCTTGTTAGAGGAGTTTCCTTATGTGCCTGCCAGGGACTATGGAGCTCAAATCTTGCTCATCATCTCTTCATGTTGATTCCTTGAGAATGATTTGCATATTCAGTGGGTTAGTGGGACCAACACTGGAATCACATGGGCTGTAGTAGAGTCTGAGGAAAGTAACTTATCTACTGGAGCTTAGATATCTGTTTTCTCTTCCTGTTTCCTACTCAAATAGTCTTTATTGTATTTGTCTCTCTAATCTGTCCGCTGGGTTTGTCGGTCCCAAATATATATATATATATACACGAAGTCAGACTTATGTAATTGGTTTTAGCCTTTCTGTGGCCTAAAAATGATGCATTCTTCTGATGAATGCATAAGGAAAGATTTTAATTGTGTATTGGTTGAATGTTAGATTATCAGTTCTTTTTCCTCTTATTTAAATAACATCTCAGAGTTCTGCCATTTAAGATGATTCTTAGAATTACAACACTGACCTGTTTTTTGGTTGTTATTTTCTCAAAGGAATTCAGATCCTTTTAGAAATTTGGAAGCAAAATGTATTTTTAAAAGGGATACTGCATCTTTAAAGTAACTTTCAGTATTTATCCAGTACTGTATTTACATTCAGGACTATAGCTGCATTCCAGATGCGCTAGCCACCATAACAGCAGAGAAGAAAAATAGTAATTTTGGGGCCCTATTCACCTAGAAGGAAAATATTATAAAGGGATAAAGCACATGCAGTTGCTGGGGAGATGAAAACACCTTGGTTTTTTTTACTCCCACTCAAGAACAGAGAATGTGGAGCGCAAGTCATCCATCTGCCAGTATGTGGTTGGGTCTGCCCAAATGTCAGCATCAGAGAGAAACGTTATTTTTACCATAACAGTAGAACCTCACTAATCCAAAGACCTTACAGCCTGCTCAAGAAAACTGGTTTTCCTTCCACAGTTTGAAGAGAGCAGCATAGTAAGAGTGTGTGAGATGTAATACTGCTTGGATTTTGTCGTGCATTTACTGTTGCATTCTGAAGTATTAATGTGAATGATAGAACTACATTTAGGAAATAAAAAGTATACTACATTTTACACTACACTTCTTTTTATATGATCTTTGTTTGCATACTTATTCATCAGCTGTAACTGGTCTCTCTTACTCGGGTGCGTATTAGTGAGGTTCTACTGAATGAAGGAACCACATTTGTTTTCTTGTGGGACCATTTTCACAAACATGATAAATGCCGTTTATTGTCTTAAAAGTGAGCTGGAATATCTACAGCATACATTCCTGTCATAGGAAGCTCTATGGTGCACCTTGATGTTCTCTTTTATTGTAATTAGCAACATATCAATATTATTTTTGACACTGTGTGGTACAAAGGCCATTTGTAATAACTAAAAAATTTGTTGCTGATACAATAATATTTTTTCTCTACAAAAGTGCTCCTTAATATGACACATGAATTAAGAAATGGCTTCACACCACTTTCAGGTCTTCTGGTAGGAAAATAAGCCAGCCAAGCAAAAACTTAAAGGTAACCACATGAAAATCAGCATCGAGTGCTATGCCAGCTGCTGGTGCAACAGCAACTGGGAAATACTCATGAGTGTAGTCAGTTAATGCATATCAAATTCATATTTGAGGAGCCTTTGTATTGGAATTGTATTGCATTGTATTTATACTTGGTAGAGGTAGGTACTTCTATTAAAAAGAAAGAGAACAACCAGTCTTAGACTTCTATTTACCTATGTTTGTATAAGCCTGCTGGGAATCCTTATTTCTAGCTCAGGTTTTCCTGTCCACAGCACATAAGTCAATATTCATTTGTACTTGCATCTTGAAATAGTTCTTGTATTGACTGACATAATACAGAAATAAATTCCGGCCACAAAGTAGTTTTACTTTGTTCAAAGGTTAAGAGTGTGAATCATGTGGCAGGTGACTCATTCATGTCATTTTTGTATCAGGATTGCAACTTGCATGTGTGAGGTCATGATAAAATGTTATTTAAAATGGCATTAGACTGGATGGTGCTATGTTATATTATACAACTGACCAAACTCTTCCACAGTGCAGTTCCACTCCTTTAATTCTTGAGTCATTGGAGTTGCACCAGGAATAAATTCAACCAGTTAGTTAGCAAGAGTGGTGAAGTGTTGTTACAGATTAGGTTTAGGGTATTAAAATACTCAAAAGCAACTGCGGTGATATGGGAGCCTGACTGAATCCTAGTGTGACTGAAAACCTTACTTGGATTCTGGTATCACACAAATACTTTGGGGAGAGTGACCCAAGGTCTTTGTTAAGAATCCAATCACATTTAGGGGTTAATTTTGAATTACTTCTTTTTTTTGTTGTTTAATTGTTCAAGTTTCAGACCCAATGTCATTGTGTTTTCTAATGACCATGCAGTTTGCACCGTGGGGTGTTAAGAATTTATGCACTGAAAAGTGGTGAAAGAATTACTTAAGAACACACTGCTCTGTGTTTGCGTGTACGTACGTGTGTGTCCCAGTGTCCAGCATGTATAATTTACCTTATTTTTTTTTAAACCTCCAAAATTGTTCCCCCACTCCTACCCCTGGAGCAGCACTTTTGGGTGAGAGGGAGAAACACTTTTTTCTTTCCTCCCTCTTTATTGTTTTAATTGCATACCTGTGAGATACGCAGATAATGTTAGGGCATTTGCAGTGAGTGTATTTGTTTGTTTCTGTTCTGAAATAATTTTCCAAGCAGAAACTCCCTTTAAAATAATGTTTAAAAAAATAATTAAGAAATGGTGAACTGGACGCTCCCTGTTTGCATTTTATTTATCTGCTGAGGTCTAGTACATGAAATAGCATTTAAAAGACAAAACTAAAGGTTGAGCCATAAAGCAAAAGGTATATTCTCTGTACTATAGACTTTCTTCTTGAGGGTGGTGCATGTTGTCAGGGTAAGCTACAGAACGTGCAGATGGTTTTTCAGGGCCCTTCAATTCCTTGCACAGTTTTTAAGCTGGTGCATATGGTGCTTTATAATGCAATTTCTGAAGTAAAATTACCTTATGCTGCACCCCCTTCCCCTTACGAACACACGCACAATTTCAAAATCATTATTGTAGCCTCTGGTTTAGCAGTTTCTCCAAGGTGTGGTGAAGTACCAGGATAAACACTCGAGAAGAGCTGAGAAGTGTCACCAAAAGGGATCATTTTAGCTGACACACGTGAAGGACCCTGCTCTGAACACTGAATGACTTCTGCAGTCTCCTGACAGCAGCGCAGTGGTTTATCTTCTGTGGCTCTGCAGAACACTGGGGGGGAAGCAATGAAATGTTCAGTGGATTTATCATGGACCTGTGTAGCTAAATGTTTCTGAATCTATGAGATCCTGTTGTCTTCGGTCATCATGCTTTGTCACTGTAAAACCAACAAAAAGAAAAAAAACATTTTTTAGTCTAATTTAAGGAGCTGCTTCTTTTATAGCACATAATATTTCGCTTTGTACTATATTTGATAGTTAAAGAATAATTTAGTCCGTAGAATAACTTTGTTGTATTTGTACTGTTCATGAATGTTACAAGAAAAGTGCTTTACTTTGTTGCCATAATTCTCTTGTACTGCTGTAAAATATCTTTTCTGCTTTACGGAAACTTAATTCACATTTTCAGTACAGGGTTTTTTGTGTGTATGTATTTTTTTTTTGTCAGTATTCTGAATGTTTACATCTGTTTGACATTAGCCATTCTATGCCTTTATAGGGCAGTATTACTCCTGCAATATAACAGCAACGTGAAATCCACTCATACCTAACATGCATGAGAAATACAGATTTTTTGGGGAGATCCCTAACATGCATAGATATTTTTCTATCTGCATTCAGTGAAGTAAATACCCTCCTTCAGTCCTCTACCAAAGAAAATATTATTCCCACAGGACAAGCTCAGAAAGTGGTTCTCTGAATCTTCAGAAGGGGGTGTAGTTGGTTTCAGCGGGATTGCTACAGTCTAGTGCTGTTATGCTTTGCTTTGTTACCCCACCAGATGTGACTGGGTGAAACAAGCATTTTAGCAATTTTTTTGTTTCAAGACAGTGTTTTGTTTAGAATTCAGGGATCATGCTTTCTTTAATGGTGCTGTTTGTTTTAATTTTTTTAAGAAAACAATCTTTTGTTGCCTACAGAAATGACCATTCACAAAACCATAAATTAAATAAAATAATTTGTCTTCATAACTTTTTCCTTCTCCCTTTCCTTTCCCCCTTCCCTATCCCTTGAAAATAACAACTGGGGCTTCAATATTAAAATATTCTGGGAAAGAAAATAAAGAGATAAAATAATGTTTGTCATTTGTTTATTTATTTTATGTTCAGTGCCTTAGGCAGGAGATCCTGCTTGCGCACATCCATTGTATGTACAAGTTGACAAACTAGAAATGTGAGAGAAAAATCAGCCCTTTGTAAAGGATTTTTCCGTTATGATGATGTAAGACATAGTTCGAATGACTTCTGATGTAACTCAATTATTAATCCTCTTATACTAGTAAAATAAAACTAGGTGTTGTATATTGCATTGTTTAAAGTAGAATAGTTTGTGGATGAAAGTGATTACATTGCTTTGGATAGTTAACACTGAGCATATTTTTGTACTTGGCCTCCATCTGCAACCCCATCCCAAACATGCTTAGTGACAGCAACCTCCCCAGCATACACCTGCCTTATTTCTCATCGCCAGAGCAGAAGAAATTAAATGTACACGAATGTACATGAAAGGCAACCAGCAAGTTGTATTCCTCAAACCAAGTATCTTTTCAGGTCTGGAAGGCCTTCCTGAAATGGAAATTCAGTGGCCATTATATTCAAATTTAAAAAAAAAAAAAGTTCCCACCATGTTTCTCTGCAAAGAGAGCTATGAGTACTGGTGCTGTGGGTGCAAGTGTGACAGTATGGGCAAAAACCAGCTTTTCCACAGGCTTGCTCAGAAATGCAGGAACTAAACACCATCTTTTGTCCAGCCTCCTGTCATTATTATTTCAGATGTGTTGCCACCTGAAGGTCTTGTTAGCACAGATGACAGCCCTGTCTGCCGAAATCTGTACAAATGCAGAAAGATGACAGTACCAACCTCTGCAATACCCACCTGGCAAACCCCCTCAGCCTGTACTGTCATTCAGATTATTTAACTTGCTTTGTTCTGCTTAGATTTTTTCCCCACATATGCTTGTGCCAAAGCAGGGACCAAATCAGAAGTTCTCCTTCTAATAGTAACAGCTTGTTTTATTATTATTTTAGTCTTCATCTAAGCAATGTAGCACCAATCAATTTGTTAAATCTGCACTAGCTAAATACTCATTTTTGTCCTTTCCCTTCTTTTGACATTTTAAAGCCCGTACAATGTGTTTGCACATTTTTATTTAATCTTAAAAATTAGGTATTTGGTTTTCCTGGGTTATTTGCTAAGGACCTTCTAAGTATTACTAAGTTGAGCCTTGTGATTGCTGAGCGGTGTGTGTGCTGTCTCTCCTCTCCCTGTGTCAGCCCAGCCTTACCCTGGCACTTCAGCCACCAGATGGCACCAGGAGAAAACACGCTGCTGTGCTCTCCTCTGTACTCCTGTCCCTCAGCGAGAGCACACGGCGCGGAGAAAGCAAGTCACGAATACAGAGGGTTTCTGGGTTTTTCTTCTTTCTGTGCGGAGCTTTAGTTGTACTGAAATAAAGCCTTCCCCCCACACCCCGAAGTCATGGAACTTGGCTTTCAGTAGAAATAATACCCTGAAGCTCACATTATCCTTTCCTGCACTTGGCACTGAGTTGTGCAGTCTGGAATTGAAGTACTGATACACTGAAAAAAAATTCTTCTGCAGGCCAGATCCAGGGCTCTTTTTTTTTTCCGTTATCACTCGTGGCTGAAGAGAGATAGCAACATCTTTGTATTGAGATGCTTCACAAATGTATATGAAATTTCCACTGCTTGGTGTGCAGAGGGTGTGCTGTGATCAAACCTGGCCTTTGTTGGATGACAGGACATGCAGTGGAAGGACCACTGAATTGCAATTATAGAATGCTTTAGGTTGGAAGGGTTCTTAAAGACCACATAGGTCCCTCTGCCATGATAGCAACATCTTTGTATTGAGATGCTTCACAAATGTATATGAAATTTCCACTGCTTGGTGTGCAGAGGGTGTGCTGTGATCAAACCTGGCCTTTGTTGGATGACAGGACATGCAGTGGAAGGACCACTGAATTGCAATTATAGAATGCTTTAGGTTGGAAGGGTTCTTAAAGACCACCTAGTTCCAACCCCTCTGCCATGTGCGGGGAAATTTTTCACTAGGCAAGGTTGCTCAAAGCCCCATCCAGCCTGGCCTTGTGTTGGGGCATTTACAACTCCTCTGGGCAGCCCACTCCAGTGCCTCACCACTCTCACAGTATGGAATTTATTCCTAATATCTAATCTAAACATACCTAAATCTAAACCTAAATCTAATCTAAACCTTCTCAGTTTAAATACCTTGGAGACAACTTTCTATGATACAGAAGGTAGACAGTCACAGGCACTGATACCTGCTGTTATTTCCTTGTGGAGGCAGAGTAATTATTAGTGTGGCTGGTTTTTATGGAAACTGAGCTATACATAGAAATAAAGCAACATTTGTTTAGATAATTCATACATCTAGACATTGGTACTCTGCAAATACATAGCAGGCACTGATGCAAGAAGTTTTTTATATCCCAGTTAAATGACAGGCATTTACTTCTAAGTACTGAAGGTTCATGCTCACAGCCTGGGATGTACTTATTGATTCACCAGCAGTGATGAAATCAGCAGTTGTTTCACATATTCACAGTGGAAGAATACCTGGATTTTACTTTTTGGAAACTGATGACACCTTGGATAAATGTGAGTTTCGGTGCTTTCTAAAGATCTTCTGTTCTGTGTTTTGTCCTTGCCTTGTAGAGCTTAGTTCAACCTTTAGAGTCTTATCTCAATGTCTTTCCAACAAAAAGCTGAGATTTTTCTTCCAGTATCTCTGAGCATCCTCATGCATGTACCACCGGGGCAGAGAATGGTTTAATATCCCAAATAGAAAAAGCACATTGAAAAAAAGCTGATTATATTGGATAATTGACTTCAATTTATAAGAAATCATGCTATATTGAGTAAATAAATGGCTGCTGATATCAATGTAAAGGAGGAGTTTACCATTTATTTATAAAAATACTGTAGTCACTTCCTCCTGATTTTTTCCCATCTACTCAGATTCATTCAGCAAATCACTTTTTCATGCCCCTTGTTTGCAAACTCTCAGCCCAACATCCATCATACAGAATCTTTGCTACTGCTGTGTGCATATCTGGTGTTTAATGGAGTGAATCTGGGTGATGGTGGAGAGATTTGTCTGCAGTGCCTCGCCCTTCACTTCTTTGCTCCTGCACCATGCAGAATAGGATGGAGTCTTTGGGGAAAAGGATAGAATTAGCTGTGGAAATGCAATAATCGTAACATATGTTCCTTGACTTCCTTTAGGTTATTGAGTGGAAAAGTCCATACCCGAGTTTTTTTTAAGAAGTGTGAGCAGGAGCTGACCCATAGGAGCCAGAATATACCATAGTCCTGGGTTCCATCCAGAAGTGAGCATTTGCAGTTCAGCAAGTCCAAAGTTTCCTCAGCATATGAGGAAAACAGGTCCATCAAAGGTAGAATTATAGAATCATTGGGTTGGAAAAGATCTCGAAGGTCTAAGTTATGTTCTTTGCTGTGTAGGACAGCTTAAAAAGTAATGCAGAAATGCACTTGTTGCCACCTATTTCAGATAAGTATGTCATGCTACCTAGAATTATTTCATATGGGTAGGGAAAATCTGCATTTGTCTTTTCAATTCCTTCAAAATCAAATGAAAGAGCAGTGAAAAGAGCCATGTGATTCAAGGGAATCTGTAGAGTATTACTGGATTTGAGGGACAGACCTTTACCATTCTCCATCTTCTAAATTTTCAGAGAAATAGTATCAAGGCCTTTATGAAGAGTGTAGGTGACAGTAAAGAGGAATGAGATGTACAGTGGTACCAGTGGTGCTTTAATATTTAATAAAAAAGGATTTATAGAAACTTGGGCAGAAAATGAAATAACACCTGGGAGGAATAGAAATAAATATGTGTGCTGTGTCAGTCACAAGGGGTTATTCTCTCTGCCATCTGATGATTGTGACGTGGTTACAAAAAAAAGATTATATTTAAGGACAACTGAAGCAGAGCAAAGCATTAGGAAAATGGGCTATGAAGTACGCTTAAGTCAGGATTTAAAAAGAAGGCTGATTTGATTAATATAATTTAGAACCTGAAAAATAGGGTCACCAGAAATCTGAAGGCTGTCTTTTCCCTGCTGCTTCCCATGAGTCTCACACTGCTGGTGATGGTGGTGGTCTGCTTCACCCAGCCTGCAGGGCCTTCACTCAAGGAGACAGTTTGTTTCAGTGCTTAACTGTTCTTAAAACTAGAGAGCTTATCTTAATGTCTAACCCAAATCTTCCTTGCTGCTGTTTAAGCCCATTCAGTCTTATCTACACTTCACAGGCACAGAAAATAACTTCTTCCTTTCCTATTTCCAGCAGTCTATTATATAGCTAGGCTGTTAATTTGTCTCTCTTGCTTTTCCGTTGTTTAAGCTAAACAATCCTAACATTCAGCCTTTCTTTATAGGTCATGTTTTCCAACTCTTTATCATTTTCATTGATCTTCTGTGGACTCCCTTCTGCTAGTTCAATTCCCTTCTGCTGTTCAGTTCCTGAGAGTGAATAGGTTATCTCAGCTGAGGCCAAGCAGAGAGGTGAGACTGGTCCACATGCCTTAGAAGTTAAAACTGTGTCCTGTGTCCCAGATCCGTGTTTGTTTTGTCCATGGCCTGTTTGACTGTTGTTGGGTTCAAGTTGATTCCAGCAACTCCTGCATCCTTCCAAGTAAAACCGCTTCTAGCTACTTCTTCCCCATCCTGTATTTGAAGAATTATTTCTAAGCAGTTTGTTTATCAGTGCTTAGTGCTATCCTAAGCTTTTAAACCATATCTTGAACTTGTCCAAGTCACCTTAAATTCCAATCTTATCTGTCAACAAGCTTGCAGTATTTCCCAGGTAGGTATCATCTGCAAATTCAGAAAAAACAGGACAACAGGATAATTCCTATAGAAGGACCTTCAGTAGGTCTTCTAGCCCAGCTCAATGGGACTTGCTGTCCTATCACTCATATCATTAACTAAAATGCTGGAAGGAACTGGAGCCATGCCAGAACTGACTCTGCTGCAATTGCTGCTATGACTGTGTGAGAATGGTTTTCTACCCACTTTTGACTAACAGGGTAACAGTTTTGCCTATCTTCCATATCTCGCAGTTTACTCATGGAATTAATGATAAAAGCTTTACTGAAATTGACATCTGAGGCCTACTGCTCCTCAGTCCACAGTGTCTGCTACTCTGTCATGGAAGAAAGTTAGACTGGGTTGACCCAGCTTCTGCTTGGCAAATTCATGTCGACTGTAGCTGGTTTACTTTTTATCTCTGAGGATACTTATAAACCATTGAATTGTGTTAACGATTTACTAGAAAATGAAATAAAGCTTTTGATACTAATTCCCTTCACTCCTTCTCTTTTTGAAATCTAGGTGGTTATTGTGTTTATCCTTCCCTGATCTTCCCTGCATCACCCATTTTTACCAGCTCTAGAAGATAACTCCTGACAGCCTTGTGACTGAATCAGTCACCCCTTCTAGTGCTACCCAGTGGCAGTCATGATGCCCAAATCAGTTTAAAACATATAACTCATAGATGTTCTCTCTAACCTATTGAAGGCTGAGACCCTTTTCTCTCTGTTGCCAATTGTGTTAATTATCTGATTACAGTCAACCTTTTTAGGAATGGTATTCCCTCTCCATTAAGTAGCTGACCAGCTGGCACCTTGATGTTCCTCTTTCTGCTGATGCATTTCAAGAGTGACTGGTTTTTGTTGCTTTTTTAAATGTCCTATGCTGGTCAAATTTAATTTTTTGCTTGGCTTTTCTGATTTCACCATTACATGCTTGTACTATATGTTATCACTTTCTGTGAACTACCTTTCCTCAAGGAAAGGAGTGTTAATTGAAAGGAAACTATATTAAAAGTTGTCCTCTAGCAATACTTGCCACTTCTCTGCAGTAAAAATTGACTTGCTTCTCCAAAACCTTGTCTGAACTGAAAAAGAAACGCAAGAAAACTGTGTGACAATCCAAGCCCATAAAGTAATTATAAGCTAAATATTAAAATTCCTCCCAACCATTATTAAAAATTTATAAAAATTAAAAGAAAAAATGATTTCAGGATCTTCAAGATCAATCATACACATACGCAAGGGATGAACTATGACATTCAGATCATAAAGACAAATTATGAGGAAAACAGTCCTTTGACACAACATGTGTTTTTCAAGTTAAAGCTGGTCCTGAAGCAAAAAGAGGGGTCCATACTGAGTACCAGACAATTATTTGCAATACTAACTATAGAAAAATGATAAAGTAATAATGAGCATAATGTCTGTATAGTCTGAAACATGAAAAGCCTAATAGATTAAATCCATTTCAGACACTACAAGAATAATTTCAAAGGATTAATTCACCTGTCATAAACAGTAAATTAAAATTAGCTTCACTTTCTCACTTCGCTACACATTTTGCAGAATTTAGTATTTTTTGACTGATCTTCTGTGGCTATATGGCTGCTGGTCATATGCTCCAGTGTTGGGAAGTGTAAATGGGTACCAAGTCACTGTTAAAGGATTTTAAATCAGTTTAGTGTTCGTTTTACCTGCAAAAAGATCTCTGTCACTTGTCAAGGAGCAAGAATCTATTTCCTCCAATGTTAATCTATGGCTTGGGGCCTCCTCATGCAGAAGTGTTACATGTGCATAAAGTAAAAACTGGTTTGGGGAACAGCCTTGATCAAAGCACACGCACAGGAAAGAAAGAAATGCACCAGTATTATTTAAGTTTTGATTTTTTTTCCTTAGAATAGGACATGACATGCATATGCAGAAGGACCCCACGTTTTGAACGTTGAACCAAAGTGCAGCAAAACCCCCACTGTGGCTGCCTATCAGCCTGCTGCAGTGGTGCCCCTTGTCACTTGGCCAAGAAGCAGCTGTTGCAGAAAATAACTAAATTCTCTATCATTCTACCAAGCAGGACAGGTCTCAGCTTTGGCAGATGCTGGAGGATGAAAGAAATATATGCTAATCAGACAGTTAGAAAGGTAAACATTCCTTGTTTGTGTCTCAAAATTAATCTTTCTGCTGCTTGGTGCAAAATGTTATGAAAGCGTGTGGGGCTCATACACATGGAATTTCTTTTATCAAAGATCAATGGCATAGAGAAGTAGGTTTTTATTATTGCTTAAATGATAGGGTTTTATTAATAAAGTACTTGGTATTACACAGTAACCTTTTCTTATATTTTAAAATTATTGCCACTTAGTTGTCTGCCTGCTTACACTCTGTTATCAACACACTTTATACTAATCCTTCTGCTAAGATGTGCATAAATTCACTGTATTCACTCTGAAGTATCTGGGAATTCTACTGAGTTATATAGCACAAGCACATAAAATGTCCCAATGTGCTGTAATCTTGATTACTTCTTAATTATGTATGCATTTGGGGATGTGATGCATATAAGTTACATCTTAGTAACAAAGCATATCTGCCAAATACTGTTTGTAACTCCTCCATACCTACTTTCCTTCTCATTTTACTACTCTGACTTGTCCAGTGGTGTTGTGCCTCCTGCATCTGCTGCCTTTGGCCTGAATCTTTTAGTTCCTTGGAGTTTATGTGACCAACAGCTGTTGGCTGCCAACATTTTGAGACAAATCTTTGAGACAAATCTTCATTTCCCAGTGATGTTTATCTACGAAGGATGGTGGAGACCCAGTTTGATGTGTTTAAGGAGGTGATTCTTTTATACATCCACAAGTCCAAAGATCTGCTTGGGAGCATCCCATGGGATACAGCTTTGGAGAAAAGAAGGGTCCAGGAGAGATTTCCAAGGATGGGTTACTCTGAAGTCAAGAATGGCCCATCCATAAAAATAGGGAATCAAGCAAAGCCAGGAGGAGGTCTGAATGAATGAACGAGGAACTCCTCTCTTTGTGCATAGGGTCTTATCCTTTTTTTCTAAATTTTTCTTTCTAACACAAGGACCCTCCCTTTCTCTTATGTTTATTTTGAACTTTTCACTGTATTCTGGTCCCTGAATATAACTCCTTAGTATATAACAGTACATCAAAAACACAAACCAGCTTTGTTTGCTTTCTGTTTCTGCAATTTTGTGTCTTTAGAGCTGTTAGATACAAAAATACATAGAAAAAAAGGGGGGAGGGAATTCCCTTCTAACACTAAACTAAAACTTTATTACAATAAAGAAAATTAGAAATAAAGGAGATTCTTGTAGTTATTCATTATTAATTATTATTGTTTATAACTAGTGCTAGTTATTATTTATTATTTTCTTCTCCTATTTCTCACTCTTTAGTTTTAGAATGTCCTTATTCTGTTTGCTTCTCAATTACAAACTGGAAGAAAAATACCCAAAACTCTTTATACAGTCTCACAAGTTCCAGCATAACACTATTTGTTTTTGGCTTCCTATTCAAGCACAGTCCCATCACTTTCTGCGGAGAGAACATTTGGTGAAGAATGAAACAGGAAGGTTCATTGATGAACATCCTGTTCATAGCACCTCTGGCTTTCCTCAGGACTCTGTTTTGCAAGCTGGAGTTGCTGTCATGGGTGTTAACGGATCTGTCAATGTTGTTGACCAAGATTTACATCTAAATTACTGCTTCCTATAACATCTGATGGGGACATTTGATGAGCAGAATTCCAAGGCCTGCTCGGTATGCTGGAGAGGTAACTATGGGTATAGTCCAGATGACATTTCCAGTAAAAATCATCCAATTGAACACAGTATATACTCTTCTCTAGAGAAGTAGGTCTGAATAGTGCCTGTAAAAATGCATTTTTATAGGATTTCATTGGTAAAAGTGAAAATCAGTCCACAGTTCAAAGATCTGTAAATTCCAATAAAATTCGCTGTGAAGTAGCAAAAAGGCACAGAACTTTGAGACTGAATTAATTTGAACTTAAAATTGCTTTAGCCATTTAGCTGTAATTGCTAATAAATCTAAATCTGCCTCTCCTGGAACACAGTATTGAATAAGACAAGTGTCTGCAAGAATTTCTTCCTCTTTTCAATGCCTTGTCATTGCTTTGGGAGAGGGACTGGACTCAAGGAAGTTATTTAAGGGTAGGTGAAGAGGTATAAAGCAACATTTTGTTGGGCTGATCGTCTGTTTTTCTCTAGTTCGTGCTAAGGAATCTAACTTTGGCTTCTGAAGTCTAATAAGATATTTGGATTTAGGATTTCAGGATTTAAAAAATCTTCAGGGAAATCAGAAGTTATCCTGATGGTGTTCTGACCTCACCAAGAAATATCAAAAAGGGGAGAGGTAGGTATTAGACTCTTAGATTTTATACATTCTTTTTCATTATGTTAATGACCTATACTTACCTAATATAGCTAGTTTAATTTAAAATGAAAATTTAAACAGATTGTTCTGGGAAGAAAATGCTAATTCTTTACCTTTTGTTTCAAACATTTGGCTGATTTCATTTCCCCATTGTTTAACTTGAAATGAATATTGCACTTTGATATGTAATTCACCCTATCTTTAATTTCTCCTTTCTAAGAATGATACTGAACTTTTAAAAATATAATTTGACTTAGGAAACTATAGTTTCACCACTGTGTACCTACACTGTCTACAAAAAGAAATTGATATTTTTTCCTCATGAAAACTGAGCAACAACATATTAAATTAACACAGCAAATATTGGTACAAGGTAAAATTCGCAAACACACAAGCTGAGTTAAAAATATATGATCCTTCTGTGGGTAATCATCACATTTAATAGACTGAGTTTAACAAATTAGTATATCTTTTTTTTTTTGCAATAGACAATCCTGTTTAAATTGGAATGTAGAGATGGTATTAGCTCTTTCTTCAGCTTTTCTGCACCTGCTACTAAAAGCCATCAATTCAGGTGTCCATGACCAGTGAATAACAGTGAAAACTTGGTAAGAAATTGTGAAATAGTTGTAAAATTATTTAAAAACTAGAAAAGCTGGTGAGAAAGACTCTGAAGATTCATGGTATCTAAATACTGAAGGCAAAGAAGTGACTTGTACATGGATTATTAATATCTCACTCTATTTGTTGAAGGTGTGACAAAATATTGGCCGCAAGCTAAACCAAGAAATTTTAAATTGAATTTTTAACGATGACAGGAAACTGATAAATGGTAAAGAGGTCCTGAAGCATCAAGAATTGTGGCCGATTCTCCATCTTCCATTGTATATTTATAAGTCAAGCTTGACAGGACATTTCACTACTTCTTTTCTATTCAGCAACTACAACTGGAAAGACACAGGTGTCATGAGCAAAACAGTCTCAGGGGAATTTTTACTTGATTTGATTTACTGTCAATTAGCACCATCTTCTGCTTGAGGTATTTGGTGAGGGTTGGCATAAATGGGTAAATAAACACTTAAATGAGGCCACACCTTGAATACTGTGTGCAGTTCTGGGCCCCTCAGTTCAGGAAGGATATTGAAGTGCTGGAGCAGGTCCAGAGAAGAGCAACAAGGCTGGTGAAGGGACTCGAGCACAAGTCCTATGAGGAGAGGCTGAGGGAGCTGGGGTTGTTTAGCCTGGAGAAGAGGAGGCTCAGGGGAGACCTTATCACCCTCTACAACTGCCTGAAAGGAGGTTGGAGTCAGGTGGGGGTTGGTCTCTTCTCTCAGGCAACCAGCAGTAGGACAAGAGGGCACAGACTCAAGCTCTGCCAGGGGAGGTTTGGGTTGGATATTAGGAAGAGATTTTTTATGGAGAGAGTAATCAGGCACTGGAATGGGCTGCCTGGAGAGGTGGTGGATTCACCATCTCTGGAGGTTTCTAAGACGAGACTGGATGTGGCACTTAGTGCCATGGTCTAATAACGATAGTAGGGTTGGTCTCGATGATCTTTGAGGTCTCTTCCAACCCGGTTTATTCTTTGACTCTATGATTCTTTCCAAGGCTTATCTTAAGGCCAGCACCTCTATTCTTGTCTTACTAATGTCGCCTTGCCTTGGTTTTGCTGTGGATTACACTCAGCCCCTCCTTATTCATTCTGTGAGCACATGGGCAGGTCCTACACCTAATAGTTTCTTTCTGCTGCTCCTTGCTCATTTTTTCCCTTGCTCCAGTGAGGCCCACTCATGGCCACAGTCCCTCAGGTGTGCTCCCATGCTGCAGTCCCTTGAGATTGTTCACAGTCTGACATG
>NW_008690763.1:113835-127532 GCF_000695815.1 Acanthisitta chloris | reverse complement strand
GCTCCTCCTGCATCTGCCCAAGATAATCTCCCCATACACACCCTGACCTTTGTAGCTGCTGCCTTTTCTGAAATGCCTTTGTGCAGAGGCACCACATGCCCTTCAACACTGAAGTTTTGGCAGGCAATAGGTTGCTCACCAGTTTCAGAGCTGGCTGATCTTACCTGTTACCTGCTCAGGGCAACTCACGACCTTATCCCATGCAGCCCCCAGCTACCTAAATGCTGCCTGTTATGCTCAATACATTAGATTAGCTTTTATTTTTCATATGTCAGTGTACCTCAAGTCCACAGGCTTTGAAATCAAACCATTGTCCAGCCTGTGCCTAGAGCGAGGTGGAGCAGGTGACATTTTCAGGGTTTCCAAACAGCTTGTGTTATGTGATTTATTCTGCCAAATGCTTCCTGTTACCACAGAATAAAGCCCCATTTGGACATACCACGTTCTTCTGATCTTATGAGAATTATTTTCAGCTCCTTTGTCAGCTTGTTCTATAATAACAAGAAAGAATATCCTACGGTGTTAAAAAAAATGTATGCAAAAATGTGTATTTTCTCTGAAACTAAAGGCAGCCTTTCCATTTGACTTCAATCGCTCCCTATTTGGCCTCATCTCAGTAATTCAGAAATTCTTTGCTCAATCTAAAACTTCACTGTTAAAGTCACACACTTTTAAAAGGTGCAATTTTAATAAGGCAGTTATGTCAGTGTATAATTATAAACACATGCATTTAAGCCAGTCTTTTTTTTAAATCAGAAAAGTCCTTTTAAATGCCCAAACAAAGAGTAGAAACTACATTCTCTCAGTGTCTGAAATAAGCTTTTTTAGAACTCAAGTACTGCTACCCTTTTGCAATCAACACTCCCATTAAGTACCATTAGGTGTCAAGATTTGGCCTCAAAACATCATCTTTTATTGCATTTAGCAAACAGAACTATGAGGACACTCTGAATATAGGAGAATGAAACTTACCAGTGACATTTGTTACTGATGATGGGGGAACCTGATAGATGATTCAATTTGAGAGTGCAAATTCAATTCCTGACCCACATGCCACTACACAGAAGGTTTATGTAATTATCATTAGTGTGTTGTTATTTATCCATGTGTAGATCCTGCTGACTTTTTATTACTTGCTGCTAATGTAGTCATTAAAAATGCATGCCAATTAACATAATTTTAAAAGGAGGCATGAAAAATACCTAATTTTGCTTTAAATTTCAATTATTTCTTTGATTTATTTTACTTTCTTTTCAGCATTTGCAAAATAGCAGTCACGGTAGACAATGGGTGGGTAAATAGTAATCAAGTTCAGTAATTCTCTCACCTCTATAGGTAAAGGTGACAAGCTTCTCATTTTGTGCTAGGCAAATCATGTGCTGTCACCACTCTTCGGCCAGTCAGTTCTTTTTATTTAAAAAAAAAACCCAACAAATCCTAGCACAGATGGCATATCATGTTGCAGCATTACAGTTTCAGGCCCTTCATGAATCACTAGAGTAGGTAAAACAGCATCTGTCAATTTCATTATATTGGATTTATTGAAACCAGGAAATTGGTAGCATGTAAGTATGTATTAGTCTCTACTTGGCACTTTATTGCAGCACTCAGTTACCCAAGATGGCAAATTCAGATCTGTTTACTAAAACCTTTAGATATACTTTTCTTTACTGCTCCACTTAACTGAGGAGACCTAATGATCCCAATTTTAGAAGCCTCTGTTTCTTATGACAGTAAAAGCCTTGACATTTCTTTTTAGATCAACTTTTCAGAGCCTTATACAGAGCACAGGTTTCACATAAGCTTCAAGATGAAGATGGAAAGTGGGGAGTGATCTTAGCAGGGAGCTAAAATCAGCGATTTCAGTATTAGAAAATGCTCACTCTACTCAAGAGAAACCCATTCCCTAGAACTGCTGCCATCTTTCCTCTTCTGCCAGGAGGACTCAGCCCCAAGAGACTCCCAGATGTCAGAGAGAGTTAAGGACCAAATGTCAGAAATGTTGAAATGAACCCATGGCTGGTGACTGGGTCCCTCAGGCCAGAGAGTAGGTTGCCTAAGTTTCTTGTTGAAGGGCCATATCTATACACAGATCTTTTGGTAATAATAGTCACTTGCATTTAACATACATAGCACCTTTGGTTACTGCAATCTTCTCTATTTTTGCCTTCATTTTTGAGCAGATGGGAAATCGGAGCATGCAAGGTCACAGGGTTTTTTTCCAAAATGTACACCCTGGATTCATTTATAAGAATACAAATGGAATTTAAGAATTAACATTTTTAGCCTCTTTTCTTTGATTCATTTGATTATTTGCAAGCAGTTTGAAATACATTTGTGATTTTTGATTTGAACAGAGTAAAACAGTGAACACTGCTAATGCTGAAACATGCACCATGTGGAAGGTACTCCGTCAGATCCAGCAAACAGCCCTCCACCAAAATCTGATCTTTTCTCTGGCCAGCTGGATCCTTTAAAGGCCTGATATTTCACCTGATATTGCCATCTGGTGAAATACAAGTCATGTTGCAGCTTTGATTGCTGTTCCATTTCTCTGGTAGCTAAACCACATTGTGTATTATAAAGGTAGAGAGACTTTGAAGTTGGATCTTCCATCCATAAACTCTTTGGTCTTTGGTCTTTTTTGTTTCTTTAAGGATCTATTCCATTAGCCCCATCTGAAGAATCTTCCAGCATTTCCATTTTCTTTCCGGGTTTCCATAGTGAATGTCCCAGAACTGAAATGACAGCAATCTCTGCCCTGATGGGGAGCAAGATCCTGAAACATGTGCTCAGCCATATGGAACAGAAGTGAAACATGATATTGATGGAGGTCACTTGTGTGATAGAGGAAGGAAAATGCTGACACAATTAATATTTTTTGTTTGTATCCATGCTAAGCTCTTGAATGACTTGATAGGAAAGATTTGTCATGTATTTCAGTGCAAAAACACATACAGTGTTGGAAATTAACTTTTACAAATGTCACTGGAAAAGGAACATTCTGCTCACTAAGTGGATGCATAACAAGTTTCTGCTTTTAGTGGAACCTCCTGTACTGTTCTGTTTTCCTGCTTTCTCCCTTTCTTATAAATATTTTTTTCTTTTTAATATGTATTCTCCTGGCTGGACTTAGTAGAAGAACAAGTAACATTTACTAGCACTAGACCCATAATATTTGCTGAAGCATAGTGACATTAGCCAAAGGTGTATAATATACTGTAGTATACTATCTGGTACTAGAAGTTTAGTTCCTTTGATAGCAGCACACCTGGGGCTTTGAATCATTATTCTCCTCAGCATGAGGAAGGCTAAGACAAAGATGGTAATGAGATGGAAAACGCTCCACTACAGCAGTAGCAGAATACCAAAAGATGGTGGTGTGTGGTTGGTGGGTTCACACTGAGGTGTTCAGGGTAAAAGGGAACTTGACTGCAGCCAGGGTTTAAGGACAGGATGCTGAGAAGCTGAATCAGGAGATAGAACTGAAAGAAGGTGAGGACTGTCAGACGTTCAATAATTTTTAACATTCCTTTTAAATTATTTCTCATGATGGGGATCAAATTGCTTCAAAAAATCATATTGATTACAATTTAATTCGGCATGTTTTTCTTGGAATGAAAAGCATTTATCATGTGTGGAACAATGGTAAGTCTATAGAGTGATCAATCAAATGCTAATTGTAACTGTGTTAGCTTCCTACTTCAGAGGTTAAATACTAGAAAAAACTGTATCTTATATGACATACATTCACTGACAGAAAAGTCAGTGAGTTTCGCTGGTTCAGCTTATACTTTCTTTTACTTCACAGCTTTAAATAAAGATCAGAAACAACAGCTTCATAAGAGAGCTCTATGGGAGTAGGTTTACATGTTAATTTGCAAATCATCAATGAATAATTTAGAACAAACATTAGAGAAGTGGAGCTTTCTCTTCTAATAATAAAATTAAAACAAAATTAAGGAACAGGTAAGTTTATTTCTTGAACCAGTGAAGCAATATTTGCCTGATGGATTAGTCCTATTTAATCACAACAGTGAGCAGCTGGATAAATCCTAGCTAGAAGAATATTAGGTCATTTGTTAGCCCTTCAGCCAATTACAGCTGCAGCTGCTCTATGCTATCTTTTTCTTCTCATCATTGAGCTGCCTATTTTTTTTTCTTGAAAACACTAGATGATGAGCCCTCAATAGATAAGAATGTAGGGCAGAGGGATCTTACAGCATCAGGGTGCTGGTGGGTAAAATATGGTCCCTCTCATCACCAACCAGAGAGTGTCAGTGAAACTTATTTGTGGAACTGGAGAGCTGCAGGACCAGGGTCTAGTCCTGACTTGACAAGAAGACAGCTGAAGTGCCAAAAGAACTCCTTTTTTTTTTTCTTTTTTTGCAAAACAAGCTGCTTAGTTCTAGGATTTCCATTTTTTTAGTATCGTTTCATTTAGGCTTACATAATGGTAAAGTTTGTGCTGCACAGTTTGCTTTAGTTTTGGTTTGTTTTTTTTTAAAATGGGTTTTATTTTGTTCAAAAGCAAGTAAACCCAGGTGAGAAGTTAGCTGAAAAATCTTGGCAGTGCTCCTCAGAATGAGGGTGAGTGGGGTCTTCCTGGGTTTTCAGAGCTTGCTTTTTCAAACTGGAACCTGCTACTGTCCTGTACAGAGCCGCACTCCTATGGAAAATGTGCACAAAACCAGCATATGCAGCATGAGAAACCAAATAAAGTGAAGTCTTTGAAATCTGTGATTTGAGACTTGCTGCTCCAGCTGGATGTGCATAAATCTATGGCACCCAATGGATTCATCCCAGGGTACTGAAAGAGCTGGCTGATGTCATGTCATCACAAAATCTCTCTCCATTCTTTTTCAACAGTCTTGGGAGTCTGGAGAGGTCTCTTTTGACTGGAAGCTGGTAAATGTTGCCCCAATTTTCAAGAAGGGTAAGAAGAAAGGCCCTAGTAATTACAGGCCTGTCAGTCTCACTTCAGTGATCGGTAAAATTATGGAGAAGGTTATGCTGACAGTTACTGAAAAACACTTGAGAGACAACACAGTCCTCAATAACAGCCAGCACAGGTTCATGAGGGGAAAGTCCTGCTTAACAAACTTAATTCTCTATTATGATGAGGCCACCTGCTTAGCTGAACAGGGGAAGGTATGTTCATTTGTGGTTTTAGTAAAACGTTTGATACTGTCTCTCACAATATCATTCTGGGTAACCTGTCCAGCACACAGCTGGTTAAACACATCATGCCATGGGTGAGCAACTGGCTCACAGGTTGGGAACAAAGGGTTACAGTAAATGGGGTTACATCATGCTAGTTGCCAGTGACCAGTGGGTTCCCCAGGGCTCCATTTTAGGGCCAGTGCTCTTTAGTGTTTCATAAATGATCTGCATGCAAGAATCCAAAGCACTTTTAGTAAATCTGCTGGTGATACTAAATTAAGAGGAGACTACAACTTCTCCAAGGGGAAAGCAAAAGGAGAGGTGCTGAACTCCTGTCTCTGGTGACCAGTGATGGGACACAAGGAAATGGAATGAAGCTGTGTCAGGAGAAGTTCAGGTTGGACATTAGAAAAAGTTTCTTCACAGAGGGCGGTCAGTGCCTTGAACAGGCTCCCTAGGGAAGTGATCACGGCACCAAAACTGTCAGAATTTAAGGAGCACGTGGATGATGCCTTTAGTCACATGGTTTAGTTTTAGGTGGTCATGCAAGGAGTAGGGAGTTGAACTCGATGACCTTTATGGGTCCCTTCCAACTTGAGATATTCTATGATTCGGTGAACTATTTGGACCATGTCATGTAAACTAAGTTCTGCCTTTTAATCAGTTGTGCAAGGTAGGTGGAAATCTGTTTCTTTAGTGTGCTATAGAGGAAAAAGAGAGGTGTTTTGGTACCCACAACATCCCTGTGTCCCAGGCACTGTTTTTCGGTGCAGCTACTGCTTGTCCTCTCAGGCAGCCCCAGTTTGGTCAACTGTGTTTTGTACCCTCTCCCCCTGCCCCTCCTGTGGCTTTTAGGGAGCTACTGGTGGTAGCACAAGAATGGACTATAGCTTTGTAGCAGCCAGCAGTATTTGGAATTTATGGGATATTTAGTGGCAAATTATACCTTGCATTTTATTGACTAGTTCTCTCTAGTACACCAGCTTTGTGCTGCAGTGCATCCCCTAGGTTACTCCACATGGTAATAACAGTTTGTGCTCTGTCTTGTACACGTTAATTTTAAATTATGTTTACACAGCGCATGAATGTGAATCAATTGAAGCTTGACATTCTTATTTCAGGGTAGAAATAGCTAGTCAATATGAGCTGATATTATTGATTGGGTTGTTTGTGTGTCTGTTATGCAAACTATACAGGTAATGAATATCAATATACAAGAGTCTGCTGAAATATTTTATAAGCAAAAGCATGGAGCCTGAACATGGAAGGCAGTCTCCCATGTTGGAAAGCAGTTGTCAGTATTTTGGTACAATAGATTCATCTGTAATCTAAAGTATATATAAAAAAACCAAAATGTGAAATACTCTGTCTTAAAGGGAAAACATGAACATATGTTTCACAGTACACTTCTGACATGTGGTGTCTCACACTCCAGAGTGACTTTTTTTTAACATCGGATGCAGAGCTGGTGTTACAGCTATAGAGTTTCCACGCAGTAGCAGAGGCACAGTAGAGTCTCTCTTCTAGCTGTACTCTCATGTCTTGCACTACTACTTCCTAAAAATTTGCCAAACCTTCTCCTGCCCTGTCCTCAGTGGTCCCAAGCACTTACTCTTGTCTTTAAAACTTGATCTAATCAGGTATGTGTTTCAAGGAGACAATTAGGATTGAATAACAATTAAAAATGGATATTATGTCATTATTGTAAAGCAGGATTACTAAACATCCACATCATCGTAATGACAATGTTTGCAAAAGAGACCAAATCTATGGCTGGTAAGGGAAAATGAAGATGAACCATAAACCAGTTGCTGGCTTTATAACACAGCCCCTGCAGCAGTGGTGGGTTACAGCTGGGCTGTCTCGGGAGCAGAACAGCAACAGAGCTGTGACTGGAAGCGGTCGTATGGCTCCATGCTCCCTGAGACATGACACAGAAGAATTAGTTGATGTTTCATTACTAACAGCAGATTGACTGTGCTGGGAATGACTGCAGCACTGTCACCAATCTATTGTTTGTAATGTAAAAAAAAGTTTGTTTTGCTCTTCTTATTTTGTAAAAAATCTGTAAATATGTCTATACATGCCCCAAAGCAGATGTGAGCTTACTTTACTGATGCTACAGCCTTACTGGAAGCTATGTAGCCACGATAATGTGTTGACAACCTACAGCAACAACAAAAAAATTGATTCTCAGCAAGGCTTATTAGCTCGGGCCCAGCTTTATGCAAGCATGGCTGTCTAGCTCTCATTCAGAGCTCATTTTCTGCTAGCTAACTCCAAGTGTGGGCAGAATATGATAATGACAGTATAGAAAACGCCATGTAGACATAACCCAGTTCCTCATAATTTTTAGAAACATGATATTCTTTTAACACTTCAATTTGAGAGTGGGTGATTAAGTTAAAGAGAAGCAAATGGATGAATCAACTCTCCCTGTTTAGAATGGAATTCCTCCTCAGAAAGTTGTGTGGTTTATATTTTAGGGTTCCTCATATGACATCAGTCATCCACATGCTGTCACTTCTTCAGAACTTAAGATGGCATTTTATGGTCTTGAGGTGAACATCCCATTGTTTGCAAAGAGACTAAAACAGTTCCAGGCACAGGATACTGGGAGACTAATTTTTCTGTCTTGGTGGCAATATGGAAAGAATAATAATGAAGTGTTATATACACACTAAGATACAAGTGGCTGTAGCACAGTTTACACTGGGAAAATAAGAACCACTTCTTTGGGAGCAAAAAGCTCTTACTTCCATTCACAAGGGGACAGAGCCTTGCCCTGTGAAGCATAGCTCTCATAAGGGCTACCAGCCTTTATTTTTGTCTCTCATTAAATAAGTTAAGAATGCAGAATGGTGGTGTGAATATCTAAATTCATAGACATGAACACTAATATTGTTTTGCATTGCCTACCTTGCTTATTAATCCTTTCTGGAAGATTAAGGAACAGGCATTTTGATTTTTATTCAATGCACTATAATGAACCTAAAGAATATTGAAAAAAATTGTGAATTCTCTCTTGGCACTACTTTAGCTGAATCCCAATGATTTTTTCTATTTAAATCTGAACTTCACTTTTTTTTTTTTAATTTCAGTCTGTCTCATGCATGCCACTCATTTTACCCATGCTATGACTTTCGGGAATGATCATATTGTAGAATTATTAAATATAAATACCTTTGCCTTATCAGGCTTATCAACAGTTATTGGAGGGTGAGTTTTTTATCTTTCTTGAAGAAAATGGAATTGAAGAAGTTTAGGGGTAAATTTATTGGTTTTTGAGTGAGGTGATATTCCAATTAGTGGCAGACTGTTTCAGTGATTAGTTACCCTATACCAAATATGTTTCTTTGTTTATCACAGCCTTTATCTGCATATATAAAAAGCTATTACCACAGCTTTATCTGCATGTATTAAAAAACCAGCAGAAGTGGCTGCACTTGAAACATGTTGACTTCTTCAACAAAATGCTTCTTATGGGCTTGATATAGTTGGTCCATATTACCTTCAAGATCATCTCATTAGATAGCCCACAATAATTACAGTTTTCTGAGGTACATTCTCTTTCCAAGAGGTAGCCCTATGCACACTTTAGGTGATGTTTCATTAGAAAATAGTGTTAAGCTTTAAGCCGCAACTTTCTCAAAGCACCAAACCAATAAGGAAGTTGCTAGTAACATTTTTCTGACATTTCACTTTCTTTGTCTTCTTTTTTCTCCTTCTCCTCCTCCTCCTCCTCCTTCTCCTTCTCCTTCTTTTTGTGGCCTGAGTTTGCAGGTGACAATTTGGAAGACTATATTTGTGTGTTTCCAGTCATTCTGCATTAGTTATGCAGTATGATATCACCCAAAACAGAAAGAAAGTGGTGAATGGACTTCGGTGTAAAAAAATGGTAACTGGTAGGTTAAATTCAGACTTGTATGCATCTGTTCTGTCGCTGGACCAATAGAAGGGAATATTCTACAAAGCACTTACTCAGATGACAACCTCTTTGGGACAGGGATCTCAATAAGTCATTCAATCATATTATGCATAAATCCACAGTTACGAGGCACCTCTTATTTTCAATTATTTGGCTTTAAAAGAGAGGTATGCCAGTGTATACCAATTAATGCTCCTATACTTTGTGGGAGATTGAGAGTTTCAGTATCTAATAAATAGATTAGAGAGGAAACCTGTATTTTGACTAGTCCCACTGCTTGGATATTCAAGGAAGATGAGCTGCCTTCTTCAAACTGGCAGTTCCCCAAGAGTCAGTACTTGGAACTCTGAATAAAAGAAACAGACTTGGATTTTGCTTGGTGTATCCATGTGTTTAACTCATCCCTGTCATGTTTATCTCGTGCAGATTGCGTTGAAGGCAGTTGCTGGTCACGCATGCATTGCTTTTTTCCCCCATTATGTATGCAATGTGTGCATGAGAAGAGTTTTGGAGAACAGGTGGGAATGAGACAGCCATGTGTTGCAAGTATATTCATAGATTACGGAGCCAAGAGGGAGGACTGCAACAGTCTAATCTGACTTCTTACATAATGCTCTTCTGTACATGCACAAAATAGTTTGAGGAGAAGCCTCTTATTTTGATTTAACCATTTATTTCCTTAGCTGTTATCCAGTAGTCCTCAATACCAAGGACCTAATTTCTCCTGACATAATAAATTCTTTATGTGTTGAAGCAGGAGGATGGGAGTGGAGTGTTAATTTTTTTATAAAATACATACCCCGCTCATTTTTCTATTTATCTCCAGGCCCACATATCTGTCCTTGACCTCTTTGTAGTCTAGGCAATTGAAAGTCTTCCCTTCAAATTTCTTGCCATTTTGTTTTCATTTTCTTCAACTCTCTTGTAGCAGACCCCATGCCTTTGGCTTACTGTCACATTTTCTTTTACCCTGCGAGCTGACAATCCAGTCTTTGTTCCTCCAATGATGTGGCTTCTGCTTCTACTTTTCAGCTATAATTCTTTTTCCTCTCCCTCTGTTCTTTGAGCCCAACCTGTATTTCCACCCCCAACCTTGATTTTGTACATCAGAGGAGGAAAAAATTGTCTTCTATATCTATGTTTCTTTAAATAGTTCACAGCCTTGGCCAGTTTCATCTATCTCCCTCTTTCAGTGATGCAGCTTAGTCACTGTTTTCTTGCAGTCATTTCTAATTCCTTTTCTTGTTATGACTTTTCTTGCATTTACAGAGACATCTTTCAGGATTCAGCCCTGATGATGATGCTGAAGGTAACATGGGCCAACAAGATCAAGGTTACTGAAGTATTTTGTTGAAGCAGCCAATGCATTTCAAGTGCAACTGCTTCGGATTAAATTATTTTAAAATGCAGATCATAGAATCATAGACTAGATAAAAACTGAGTATTCTAGCATCATAGAATAGATAAATAGAGCTTAGGTTAACTACCTCACTAGTGAACTCTTCCTCTACCAAAACTGGGAAGGAGACTGCCCCATCTGGCTTTCTGTATTCCTGAATCTACTGACTTCAATATTTCCCAGCCTATTTACACTTTTCAGCAGTACCTGCTTTATCCCCACTTACTAAGATGGATTCCACCCTGCTTGTCAGAGTCCTATAAGCAAACCTTGTCCCAGAGCTCTCCTTCAGATCCAGTTCTCATGGGTGTTATGTAATCAATATTTTGAACTAAATTGCTTAACGTTTCTTGATTTCTAGCATTTTGTTTCTTTCTCTGGCTTTAAGCAGGAGAGACAAGCCTATTCAGCACCATGAGTTGATAAACTTCCATTGCTTTGGCTTGCTACAGATTGTGGAGTGCTTAAAACATTAGAAGTTTATCCTAGAAGACACTCAAACAGTAATGTGTGTCAAAAAAGGGAGAGTTTTCTTGCTCCTTTTTTTTCTTTTGTCCTAAGAAATACAGACCACAAGTCTTGTCTGACAGTTGTTTCTCACCTAGAAGGAATTAAGAAAATATCCTGCACTCTGGATATATTTCTGGAAGAGTATCCCAAAACCTTTCTGCAACAGGGAGCTGGGGCCAGCCACTAGAAGGCAACATGATCCCACAAACAGCCAAAGGTAGTATTCCTGCATAGCTACTTAAGCTGAAACCTGCATTTCTGCTCAATAAAATCACTTTTGTCACTTGTATGTGCAATTAGTAGGGAATCTATTAAAAATATAGCATTTTGCTTGGGCAGTGCTGTGGCATTTGAGAGGCACAGCATGAGAAGAGGCAGTGGTCACTGGTAGCACACAGGTTATCAGTCTTGTGCTTTAACTGCATTTACTGTATTTGTAATCAGCTGTGTTTGCAAAGCAGGCTGATGACAATTTATTGGAAAATAGTTAAATGCCAATAATGGGCTCTTGATGATCATTAATGTCTTCTTAGACCTGAAGCTATGTAGGACTGTGCAAATGGGATTTGCTGTGCCAACTTGCTTTTGTGAGCAATCGGTAGTAAATAACTTGTCCCTGTCAGGAATTTAATGCTCCCAAAGCATAGTTAATATATCCCTATGTCTGGGAGGATATACAGCTACAAAATAGATTCGGTGCTCCTGCTTCACCTTTTCCTTTTCATCTGTCTTGTAGCTGAGAGACCCAACAGATGGTCCTTTCTGTGTCTGTGTGTTAAAAGTGTAGCGCGAGAGCTGCCACTAAGTATTTTCTGCCTTTTAAATTTCAAGAGGACATGTAAATGGAGGAAATCTTGCTCTATGGATCAAATGAAGAGAGCCCAAGTAGCATGGCACTCTGGTCTCTGAGTCCTGCCCCAAATCAAGTCCCATACAACTCCTAAAGGGCCCATCTTGATCTTTTATCACCTTTCTATGGGGTTCTGGAGATGTATTATCTTTGCTTTTTTTTCAGTATTCACCTGAAATTCCACTCTCTTTGCTGTAATCATTTTATCTCTTTCAGTGGCTTTGGTCTTGCATGTGAATAACAGGGACCTTTCTTTGCATTTATTCGTTTTTACTCACTTGTGCCTCATGTGCAGCCTCTTCTGGCAGCTGTCACTGGCTGGATGAGATGCCATGGTGTCCCTCAGAGCATGTCTTCTTCAACAGTGTGAAGGGGAATGAAAAAAAACACCTGAGGGGAAATATCCTGGCAGCAGGTAAGAAACTCCTGATTTGGTTAAGTTTGTGGATGCAGGCAAATATATTTATTGTAGAAACCAATAAGATGCCAAGATTTATTTAAAACTGAAAGGGGAATGATAAAATAATCATGTATGGCTTTGAGAGTACCAGCTCACCTGTTACAACTCAGGATACATAGTTCTCTTGTCTTTGCTGGCTATACCTAACAAAAATCAGGCTTTTCGCACAGCTTCAATCCTTGGAAAATAAAAAGCCCTGTCCTGTACCAAGCCTTTGGAACCGCAGAAAAAAAAAATCAAAATTGTTTTGTACTGTATCAAAGCAGTCCACAAGGGACAGGCATTTGGCTAGCATGCCATAGTAATTTTTCTTCATTACCATCAGGCCTGTATGTCTGGGGGGGTCTGTGTGTGTGTGTGTCTGTGTCTGTGTCTGTGTCTGTGTGATGAGAATCATCCATATACTAGAAATCTAATTAGGGAGATTTTCACGTCTCCCAGTTCAGTAAAATACTCCTGAGACAAGGGCAGGGCAAGTCTCTGCTGCTGAAGGACAAATCAATACTGATAGACTCCAAGTAATCCCTGAGGCTGCTCTGTGGGGGGAAGGCAGGGTTACCTGAGTGCCTGCTGGCTGGCTGGGAGACGGGTCAGGGTTTTTCTGGGGCAGGTGCAGAACCTGTTGTTTATTTAACAAGGCTGGCAGCAGCTGCTGCTACCGTTTCAGAGCAATTGAAGAATGTGTTGTTCAGTAGGAGGTTGCCAGGTGCTGGCTGTCCTATATGCTATGACAAGCAGGGCAAAATTTCATGTAAACACCTGCCAGCATCCCAGGCAAGCCTGAACTAACGGGCTATTATGTACCTGCCATTAAGCCATTTGTGGGCTCAGCTGACAGCAACATGTGCAAGCCAGCTATCACAGCAAGGGCTTGGACAGATAAGATATGCCTGTGTTTCCTTGCCTCCAACAGATGCCAGGCCAGGATGTTTGAGAAACACCAACAACCACTTCAGACTTTATCGTCTCCAACAGCTGAGTCTGTGCATGGGGTGAACCAGTGCTGTGCAGGAGGAAGGTGCAATGCACATGGTGGAGCTCTGGCATGGACCAGGCCTGCCAACCACAGCCTGATGTTTCAGCATGGAGGTGTTTTTCCTCATGAAACCTGGGGTTGGTGTGGACTCTACATACATGGCAGGTAGGCTTATAAGTTAGCCCCTTGGTTGACTTGCAAGTGTGTACATGATCTCTACTCTGTTAACTGAGATTGGTACAATTAGTCTCATTAGTTACAAACTTTCCCCTGAAAAGAAGACGTGTTACTACTGAAAAAAACCAATGTCTTTGAAATATTTAAAAGCATATCTTACAGTGATTAATTCATTTCTGAGAATGCATGTGATGCACAGTGGTTCTGTTACTTCAGTGTATGAGACACCCAGAT
>NW_008690763.1:84909-113808 GCF_000695815.1 Acanthisitta chloris | reverse complement strand
GCCAGAAGGGTTACAGGCTGCACCTTCTTTGAGGTGACTCCATCAGAGACCAGTGCTAGTCTCTCAGAGCTCCTCTACACAATGTCTGTGGCTAATGGCCCTCAAGGGACCACTGAACAGCCAGAAGTGGCTGGATGACAGTAGGGATGTAATCCCTGCCCTTCTGCCCTGAGAGATGCTGGAGGAGCAGACAGGAGGGCTGGAGCTGTCAGGGAGGGTTTTCCATCTGGGCAGAGGGTCCTGCAGCTTACAGAAATACAGCAAGTACTAGCAATCAGGAAGGGAAGCAATATGTAGAAGGCTTTTCAATTCATTGCTATACATCAGACCATAAGAGTTTATTTTTCCTGTGTGCTTTAGCACATAAATAGGTGCTTTGCTTTTTGAAGTTTAAGACAGTCACCAGTTTGCTGCTCTGACTTGTGGTTTTTTTTCAAAAGGAAAAGCAAAAGGCTTACTCAGAATGTAGTTGTGGCAACAGTTGCTTAAATCACCAACATTACCGACTAAATGAGTCCAACAACAGTGACAGCTCTGCAGCACAGTGACCTACCCCCTTCCTTCAAATCCCATCCAGCCACTCCTGTTCACAGCTCTGTGTACACTCTGTGACTGCATCCATGTTTAGGCAGATGAACTGTGTGTGCATGTAAGGGTAACTGTGCCTTTTGGGCTATTCAATTGAACAACAGAAATTCACAGATTTTAAAAAATAATGTTAGACATTTCTTTTGTTTTGCAACAAGACAATCCTGATACTATTTGTGGATTAGTATCCCAGGAGTAACCTATCTGTGTTTCCTCATGGGGAAGTGAGTGACTCTAACCCAGACTCACTTTCTGTGTACTGTGTCTGTTTGCAACAGCAATTATTACATATGCATTTTTCTTCCTTATTGAAAGGAAAACCTGCAGTCTCTTGCCCCCTGCAGTTTTTAGCGAATACTGTACATAAATGATTTATTTTTTTTCTTTTAGAGAGGGCTTTGCTCTGCACGGCATCTATCATCTTGGGATTTCCCCCTCCCCCTCTTGCAGAAATGTAGCTGGAAGCTGTTTGACTCAATCTGAGCACAACTCCAAGTTGGTTGTATTAATTCCATCAAGCCTCAACTACTCTTTAACATTCTCTTTCATCTGGTGAGGACCTTCGTTAATATGCACCATTTGTGATTAAGGTAGCACTTACAGGACCATCACAGAATAATGTACAGATTACTACACTTCAGAAATAGTGCCCTGTCATTCATACATGAAATTCATATTTCTAGCATTTAAAAAATGTATGCTTAAAATTTTAGAAAAAGGTTTTTTGAATCACTTTTTTCCTGGTTTTACTCCAAAAAAAAAGTCATGCCAATAATCGCTCTCTAACACACGATTCCTGCATTTGTTGAGGCATGAAGATGGGCAATGAGACAAGATTTTAACTGAAGGATGTGTTGCCCAAAACATAAATTAAGATCGATCAAGAAATGTAACCTATAAAATGTCAAAAAATCCAGCCTATAAAAAGTCAATAACTCTGTGTGATGCTAGGGTCCATTGCTGGAAATTCTTCTTAAGGGGAGGAATAACCATGTTACATTAGGTACCACAGAGTAGTAACTGTTAGCACTGTTAGCCACTTTTATTTTTTATTTTTAAAACAAATTTCAAAGTAGCATTCTGAAATAGAGCCATCAGGTGAGCTTCTGTGTAAAGGCCAAGGAAATGCAGTTGCTGGCATGAGATAAAAATGAAATGGATGACAGGTCAGAGAAACTTTGGAAGCAGATGATTGTATCAAAGCAAAGCATGACAGAGGTCAATGGAAAAGATTAAAGCAGAATAGGAAGCATAATCAAAGGAGGTCTCAAGTAAAAGTTGTTGGAGGGTCAACTACATGTTGCTGAGAAGGAAGTGTTTGAATCAGTAAATACACCTAATGTAGTCATGGTCAAAACTGCTCCCACTGAAGTAAGTTCAAGGATTTTAACAGATGCAAAAATGAGTCTGCAAAGAGTCTCAGCAGTATCACCACTGGAAATAGCAAGTGTCACCTGCTGGAGCTTCACTGATCACAAAGAAGAGCTGAAAAATCATGAACAACACAAAGCACACACATCTCAGCCATGCATGCCACATGGGAACCCCATTTTTCAGGCATGCCATTCCCAGAGGACCTGGAGCCAACCGCAGGGTGCTGGGACTCCAGCGGGGAGTTGAGGAGGATGCAAAATGCTTTGGTACATGATCATCATAGAATTAGGGAATTATAGAATGGTTTGGGCTGAAAGGGACCCCAAAGATCATCCAGATCAAATCCATCTGCCAGGGGCAGGGATAACTTTAACTAGCCCAGGTTGCTCAGAGTCCCATCTAACCTGGTCTTGAACAGGGATAGGACATCCTCAGTTTCTGTGTGTCTTGCAGAGGGAGGCATCAAAAAGAATGGGAAAATGGGAGGTTTATTGACACATCGAAGTGGAAGGAGCAGCTAATGTGCCTGCAATGAGGTTGGAAGCACAGTCACTCGTTTAGTGAGCAGAATAGAGAGAACCTCATTTTATTTCAGCCTAAAGTTTATTTCAGCTATTTAGCAACACAGTTCTATGCCACAAGGAGGCTAGAGCAAAGAATCAGGGCTGGCATGTGGGAAGATATTTGTGAGAACAGAGTTGACAGGAATGTGGTGGCATGAATTGCATTTGGACCAAGAAACCTAGGAAATAGCTTCATATGAGGAGGAGTGCCTTCAAATACAGGATTTTCATTTTTTTCTGCCCACTGTGCCTATAAAAGGATAACTCTGACTTTACAGAATGTCCCAGCTGCTCTGCTGGAGGGTGGAAGGCTGCAAGGGTGGAAGGAAGTGGTAGCTCAGAACTCCCAAGAAAGCTGAGACGTAGCCCTTTACCTGTTCAGCAGAGGTGTTACAACAGGTTCTGTGGATGAACAAGTTCCAGGTTACTGCCCTGGAGAAGAAAGGAGAGCAAAACAAAAATGACTGAGAGGATAAGATTATCTGTAAGCAACAAACAGAAGTGGGGCTCACCTGGGACCCTAGAGATTCATGCTGAACTACAGGCAAAACAACTTCACCTGCATGTGGACAGGCACACAGAGCATGTCCTCTCATTGATGCCAGTGAGCAATGGGCTGGAGGTGTGTTTTGTGCTGCGTGTGCGCACAATGATGCATTGAGCTGGAAACCATTTACAGGGGCCTTTGTGCCTGAGAGGTTAAGAGAAAGGAGGGAAAATGAGACAGACAGGGCATGACAAGCAGAGAAAGCAAGCTGTTGAAAATTAGAGAAGAACAAAAGGTGAGGTGGGAGCTTATGAATGCAGTTTCCCTTCTCAGACCATATGGGCCATTTGGAACCTGGAATTGCTTTCCCTGCCCTTAACCACAAATGTCTGTGTATGTGCAAATTATAATTTATGGAGGAATTCCAGGATTTCTATAAAGACAGTGCAATTTGCACATCACATTTGCATTGTATGACTTATTTGTAGGCCATTCCAACTAAGTTTCTCCTCCTGCTTTTAAAAGTTTTGGATCTTTCATAGCTATAAGCAAACATTGAACATATAGTAACTACCTCTAGAAACACCATTTAATCATTGAATCATGCAGTATTTGTTCATGGCAGGAATATTAGCAAATGTTTGCAGGATGTGCAGAAATAGTAGAAGCATCAGGCAAAGTTTTCAGAGTGAAAACTAGGTACAGGTTTTAGGGTCTTCAAAAACAGTGTGTTGGCAGTGGGTAACGGTTGCTGATTTGGTAGAAGAGAATTGCTATGATATCATGAGGCCCTCACCTTCAGAAGTCACTGGCTGGGGGCACTGAGGTGGCAGAGAAAGAAGTAGGTTTAAGGAATTGCTTCCTGCAGAAAATGGTAGCTACAGGCTTGAAGGGGAACTAAGGAGTGGAGTAGGGTAATGTAGACTTCTTGCTGCTTATGCTTATGATTTCTGCATATGAGTATGATGAGCAGCCCAAAGAGGGGATTTCTGTGTGCGGAAGGTGTGTACCACTGGGCTGAGTGGTAGAAGGGTTCCCAAGGAGCTCTAGGTGGTAGAAAGGACTCCATTAAGAATTGTGTGTTCCTGAAGGTAGAAGAATTGTATATCCTCAATTTACTCAAACGGATTTTTGTTTGGATCTTGCAGTACTTCTGAAAGTGATATCCACTCTTAGGGCTGCTGTCTGCCTTCAAAAAGAGAGCAGGTCATTGAATGAAACACGGTTATCTAGGAGAGACTGGGCAGCTCCTTCATGAATCATGCTATTCCCCACTTAGAACCAGAGCACATGATAGTAAAGGAAGCTCCGATGAAGAATGAAGATAGATACCTTCACTCTTTTTCTTCTTCCCTTCTCATCAACCTTCCCTTCCCCTGTCTTCTCTGCCAGTTACTCTCTCATCTGTTTCACCCCCTCTGTTATCCCTATCTCAGGTCTCACACACGAAGCCTGAGCTTCTTCAGTATAGTGATAAGACACTGGAGTAACAGAAGGTTTGAAGAGGAGAAATACAAGTCAGAGGAAAAACTCTTCAATTGAAGAAAGAATGCCATATTGTTTGCCTTGTGTAATGTTCTTGTTCAATGAAATTATCTGTACAAGTCCCATAATTAATTCCTTTTTCTTGCAGTTGCATCAATTAGCATATAACACAGATAAATTGAAGAGGCAGTGGTTGGTATTTTGCCTTCAGCAGCCAACAGTGCAGTATGTTAAGCCATCAAATCATCTATGTGCTGCAGAACATTTTTCCCTTTGAAAAAGAAGTGCCCACCATTAAGGCACTAGCAAAGAAAAATGAGCCAGAAGTTTATGGCAAAGAGGCAGTGCTTCAAATGTACATTTTATGCTGCTAAGAAAGCCACAGTACTGTGACCAAAATCCCATTAAATGGAACAGTTTCTATTTAAATCTTCCCATGACATGATTCTGGTATTACTGTACCGAGGAGGCACATAACTGTCAGGCTTAAAGGCTGCTCTTCTTTCCCTCCTTGAATGGCTCTGCAGACTCAGACTGTCACTTCCAGTTCAGGATCTCAGGCTAAGTGCCAGACTTCTGGGTGGAACACCACCTCACATCTGACTGTCACTAAACCCCTCAGCTTGTGTACCTTACCCAGTGAGGCATTAGGAACTTAGTGCTCAGGTAAGAAAACTCAAGACTTCACAAGGAAAGATGTGATGTTGTTACCTTTTCCCTGGGCCATCAGCTTTGATGTGTGACTTGTGGGATGAACTCCAGCATAGTGTTACTTGCGGGTGCCTGTCATGGATAGAATGATAAGTGTCGCTCATAAGGGAGAAGTAGTAACATGTCTATTAATATAAAACATCAATTTAACTAAGTTTGACAATAAATGCAGTGGTGGCCTAACAAGATACAATGGCAATATACACTTGGTTGTTTACTACATAGGGGTCAGGGTCAGACAAAACTGTAGAGAGACCCTCCCATTGAGACATGAGGTTCCAAAAGGACCCCCTCATATTCTAGACTCCTTCTCAGAGAGGAGTTTAGGTGCAGCTGGATCCAGACTTAGCCCCAGACTTGGTCAATGTTTTATATATAAAGGATTATATGTGCACAATCTATCCTTTATATCACTTAGGCAAGATTTAAAATTTGAGTATGCTATTAATCACTTACTGAGAATCCATTGTGGCAGGGAATCTCTCGGCCTCGAGGAGTAACCTTGAGAGGCATTCCCTGCTCAAGAGGAGATCCTGGCATGCAGCCTGCTGCTGTGCAGCAGAGCTCAACAGGCCCCTGGCTGTCCACTATTTATGGAGTAAGATAATGACTTACAGTCCTATTTACATACCAACTACATAAGTTAGTTTCTTCCAAACTTGGCTTGGGTTGACCTTGACCAGATCTATATTGGGGGGTGGAGTGGCATGTTGCTCAGATTAGCCCTCAGCTATTGTGTTGTTTTCTGTGCCCCCCAATCCACTATGGGTCCAGTTCAACTATTGCAAACAGTCATGCATTGTCATGCCCACTTGTGGTTACCACTTGAGAGATAATATATTTAAAGGGATGGGCATGTTAAAATATGGTGTCTGTCAGGTATGCCAAATACATACTTTGTTGCAAATATTTTGAAATAATTTTCCTGGCCAGTATTACTATTATCAAAGCTCTCTTTTGTTTAAGCAAGGGCTTGCCACCTCATAGTCTGTCTGCTTGGTCATGCCGTGCAGCCATTAAGCCAAATTTATGACACAGCAGTAATTACTGTGCCAAACGCAACCAGCTGCTGTTTAAAGAAACTAAAAAAAAAATCTAAGAAACAAAACCACTGGCTTGTGCCTAACAATGCAGAATTAGATGGTAGAGGACCGGGAAGCTTTATTCAAGCACTAATATTCACCAAAGTAGCAGGGACACTGGAAATGAATGGCAGAGTAAATAGCATGATGAATAAATGTCTCCTCCAAGTTTACTCCATTGTAAGAGCCCTTCTCAGTGTAGGGTGTTGCCACAGTATAAGCACACAGAGAGCCAACCGCTCACTTGGAGTGAACAAAAGCCTGTCTCCCGCTGTTGCTTAATGCTGTAACTTTTATTAGCAGCAAGTGACAGCGGTTTAGCCTCCCTTCCTTTTTCTAGATGATTACATTCTTAAGCCGATTGACTGCGGTGACTAAAGGCAGCTGTTGCTCCACAGTCTTTCCTCTTACACACACAATGGCCCACGAAGAAAAGAAACACCAGATTTTGTGTGTTTGGGATAAGCTTAAGGTTTTGATTGCCTGAACAGAGGTGAAAAATTGGTTGCTGTATCAGGAGCCTGGGATCCCTAAGGGCACAGTTTCCACATGCCTAGCAAAACAGAGGGGGATGCTCTGAGCTGGGGAGCACAGGACTGAGCTGCTCTCCTAAGGTCCCTTCACTCTTGGCCCAGACATGGCAGAAAGGATGGGAAAGGGAAGCACAGTAATAGGATGGATTTAGTTGGATTTGGGCTAGTAAGTCAATAACCAGGGAAAACCCTGACAAGAAGAGGGAGGATTAGTGAATCAAATATAAATGCAGCCTAAACAGTCTTCATACAGAGTTAAATGTAGATGTGTAAACGGAATTTGTTTCTTTTTTTTTTTTTCGGGTCATGGTTGTTTATACCTAGGTCTGTTTCCACTCTCAAGTCCTGACAAGTGCTTTGCTCCACGGTCAGAAGACCTTCAGGACATCCAAAGTGGCAGCTGTCTTTTCTATTAAGGCTTAGGGATGCAATGCCAGTGCATGGGGATGTGTATGGAGTTGAACAGACGGTTCACTGAACTTGCAAGCCATCTTTTGAACTTGTAAAAGTATTACCATAGGGGATGGCATTGGGAAAGGATTCCTTATAACCCCAAAAGAGCTAAAAAGCTGGTTCTTGGAGAGGTACTGCCTTTTAACTAACTTGTCTATGTGAATCCACAAAACATTCTACCCAGGAGGAAAGATGACAGTGGAAATTGTGTTGCAGCTATAATTACCCAATTTTACTTTTTTTTTCAAGGAAAAACATGTCTTAGATATCACCTTATCTGCTGTAAATTAGTGGGAAAAAACCCAATCTCTTTCTGCAAATATTTTGGAGACAAATTTCCTGGCTCAGCCTCTGTTGGCTGTGATGCACAATAAATACATCAGTTACAGGTCTCAGGAGAGTTTGATCTAACAAGAAGGCTCCTGCCACTGTCTTATCTCAGGTGAGAGGTAATTTGCTGTTTAAAGGAGCATCCAAGAGCGAGGCCTGATTTGCAAAAAGAAAACACAAATGAAGAGAGTGGTTGGGCATTATTTTCTTGTGCACAAACCAGTGAGGCAATGTGGCTGCAGTAAAAAGGGGTCTAACCTGAATAAAATTCAGATCTGCGCTTTCCTCACTTACAACACTGTGGGGTATCTGCTCAGGAGCCTCTCTAGCTAATACAAAAACACACACTGAAAAATTATTCCAAGTGAAATTCAACTGAATGCAGCCAAGAATCAATCACAGCTTTTAAAGGGGTGATCATTTGGGAAAAAAATATTTTGACATCTCAAATTGGAGTTTTCAAAAACGGTTAAAGCAAAAGGTACTTTTCCTACTGGGAACCTGTACCATCTGCTTTACTGCTTTGGAAACTGCAACAGAGAAAAAGTTCCTTTTGTGTGCTAACAACAAATGAGAAATGCTGGCATCCTTACTACTTTTGGTTCCTCTCTCTCTCCATATACCTAAGCTCCCATTCATATTTGTGTGACATTAAATGATTTATGAAGTATTGGCCAGACCATACGGCTTGTAAACTGATGGAAAAGCTGCTTGATTCTGCTTTGTGCGGTGTGAAAATGGATTTATGCACAGTGGAAGAACTTAACAGGGATGACAATTTGATAAGTGACATTGTTGCGGTAATTTATTTAGACGAGAAAACCTAGACTAGATCTCAAAAGCTTGAGTAGACATAGATAATAGCTCACTGGTAAACCATATCCTGAGAAATGAAAGTGCTGCCAGAGTGCTGTCAAATAGGGAAAGTCTATTCAATAATGAAACAAGACACACTAGGGAGGCAGGTGGCTTTCAAGGTAATAGAAGTATGAGTGTGGGTCTGAGTTGGAAAGGTTAGAGTCCAATGGAGTTAGCACTGATGATTGGAAAGATCCTGTTGTTTGTGACTCTGGAAACTTGCTTGGTTTAGAAACATTTTGGAAAATTCTGCACCCATTGATGAAGTAATGGGGTAAAATACAGTATTTTGATTTCAACCCACCACTGCCTGATTATAATTCAAACAAATCTGTTTCTGTGTGGATGAGACTGATGATATAAGGCGAGAAAGCGATGATGGTAATGATAGAAAAGGGTTAAAAGCTTGGTTCTACTGCTTTGCTTCACATCACCTTCAATCAACCCCTGGTGTCCTCAGGATAGTCCATCAACCGTTCCATTATCTCAAATGAAAGAAATTCAAGCTTACCTACAGCAACCCATGTCGAATATGTCTATGAAATCTGCTTGTCCATGATGAGCTATTGCTTTCCAAAGCCCTAGGCTAAACTAGCAGCTATCCTTTTCAGGTAGGGGTGGTGTGTTTTACAGGGTCCCTTCAACTGATGCTAAAATGAAGTGGCTTGTCTGGACTCCAGAGCACAGAAGCCAAGTATGCATTACTGCCCTGGGCCACACAGATCTGTACTGCACCTGCCCCTTGCAGACACTTAAGCACAACACCTCCCTTTCCAAGCTGCAGTGATCATGCTGCCCACGTGAGAGTATGTACATCAGTAATCACTTCACTGTGAAACAGAAACCCCACTGCTGGCAGATGCATCAGTTCCATCATTCAGAAGGAGCTGCATCTATTTATTTTGGTTATCTCTACCAGTAGGTGTCATGATATAGCAACCTGTGAAAATTCTTGGTGGAATAGGAGATAAAGTGGTTAAATAAACACTCATAATTACGGAATTTTATTCAAATTATTGGGTGTCAGTGCTTAAAAGGGTGGTTAATTTTGCTAGATGCTACTACACAGACATTACTCTCCTTGTTTTGGGTGCACTGCAAATGAAAACCTCTGTCACTGCCCCAAAAAATTATTTTTGATGCCTGCAGAATAAACCAGTTTCTCTTGTTCCAGGACTGGTACCTGCCCTTTAGTGGGACACACTAATAATGGGGTGGGTAAATGACTGAGAAGTGACATCCTCTAAGGAAATTAATGATAACCTCACCTTTGAAGAAAAAGGTTCAAAATCAATGTCACACACATTTTCTGTCTAAAAGCAGTCCACTTAGACACTTTTGTCACACATCAAAGAACTCTCAGCCATGTCCATTTTGGGGATGATTCTGGTTTCACCCTGCTAGGGGCAAAAAAAGCCGCATATTCTGGGAAATCAATTAAAAGGAACTGTAATGTGTCAGATAGTCAATCAGGTGCCTGGGCCAACTAGAATCATGTCCATTCAGAGCTGCTGCAAATTACAGTATGACATGAGTTTTCTCTCTCCTTCCCCACACCAAGCCTGCAGAGCCGCAGGGACTCCACACTCATGGACGTCAATGCATCTGAGGGTGTGAATTCCAGATAGTGTGTTTGGTTTTCAAGCCTTTGCCTGCACAGGCATGTTGCAATTTAAGAGTAGCAGTGTTTTAAAGTTTGATGCAGCTGCTGGCCTAATGTCTTCTCCTGAATACATCTCCTGCTCCCAATGAAGGCACCTGTTAAAATGTTTTGAGGTGTTTTGTTGAGCTTTTTTTATGCCCTTTTTTTAAAAATATTTCTCTTAGCTCTTTAAAGGTTGTGGTTGCAAAAAACCTCATCCCCATCACATTACATGGAAGGGCCTGTTGTTATTCACTGAGAAGAAAAATTAAAGTACAAAATCTTATTAGAAATGTATAAACCTTCCTTTGTCTACCCTTGCTTCCTGTTCTCAGCAAAGTTCTTACTCTAATCTCCAATGATCATGTAAATCCATTCTGGGTATTTTTAATGATTTTTTTCAATCTACATTTTGAAGCTGCTCCTGTGTTTTTAAGGCACCTGTGTTTACAACTGAATTTCTAGACTTTTAAAGGGTTAATATGAGAAAGTAAATGGAAGCTCATTAAAAAAATTGCTCAGGACAGGTGGAAACAAAAAATATTGAAGACTACACACTTCGTTTTAATGAAAACCCCAAGCCTGCAAATTCAGTAAAGAGAGAGTGTAAGAACAAATAAAGCATGATGTTAAGGCAGCACCATGGATATGTACAGGGTTAACCATGAGGAGTCCATGAGTGACTTCTGGTCAGGCAAATCTTGATAGAATTCTTGAGCTCAGACTCACCAACACCTACAGAGAAACCCTTCTGGACCTCTGACCTGGAGGGGCTGATCACCTAAGTCGTACCATAATGTAGGATGTAACAGAGCACTGTGATAAGCAGTGCCATCTGCAGAACAGAAACAAAATCACTTAATTGGTAATAAAACTTCTTTGACAAGTGTGGGTTTTACACAGCACACCACCACGTCATTTTGTCACTCTTGAAGGAAAAGAGACAAGATCACTACATTATTTTGGTATCTCAGAATACTTTGGGAAGAAGTCTGGTCTCTGCTGAATTCAACAACAGTGAAATATTCACATAGCAAAGCCACCACAGTGAACCTGCTTGTCACGACTAGCAACCACTTCAGAGTGGTTTACCATTTATTAGTGTTCAAGCTCAATCTACTACTTGGCAACTAAATTTTACAAGTGAAAATACCAAATTAACTAGCAGGTTTCAGTGGATGAACACAGTCTGGCACCCAAACCAAATGCTTACCCTTTTTTGAATTGGAGGTGACTCAATCAGTAATGAATAAGCCTTTTACCCTCATCTTAGAGCTGTCAGCTTTCTAGAAAGTGACGCAGAGTACTTCATGCAATCTTTCCAGCTCAGCTGTGATTGCTGGAAGAACTATTATAATGAGAGATGTGTAAACAACTGTCCTCATTTTGGCTGGGATAGGGTTAATTTTCTTCCCAGTAGCTGGAGCAGTGCTGTGGTTTGAATTTAGAAAGAGAATAATGTTTATAACACGCTGATGTTTTAGTTGTTGTTCAGAAGTGGTCAGGGACTCGTCAGCTTCTCACCCCACCCCACCAGTGGGGGCTGAGGCACAAGAAGACATGAGGGACCATGGCCAGGACAGCTGATCCCAGCTGGCCAAAGGGATAACCTATATCATATGGCATCATGCTCAGTATATAAACTAGAGGGAAAGCTGGCTGGGACCCCTGCTCAGGAACTGCCTGGGTGGTAAGAAATTGCATTGTGCATCACTTTTTTTTAAAAATTGCAATTCTTTTATCATCATTGCTATTAAGCCTTTCTTTGCTGTCCTATTAAACTGCCTTTATTTCAACCCTTGAATTTTACTTTTTTCCCATTTCTGTCCCCCATCCCAGCATGGGGGATGGGGGAGAGTGAGTGGATGGATATATGGTGTTTAGCTGTCTGCCAAGTTAAATCATTACATCAATTCTACCCTCCATCCAAGTATATGATGTGATTGTTTTACCCAAGTGTCTTTCTTACTGTTTTAGTTGCAGTTACTGAAATTGCACCTCATCATAAGGGCACCCTGTGTGTAAGGTTTGCCAAAACCTGAAGCTATGGCTTAGGTGCATATTTCTCATTCTTATAAAGATTTTCTAAGCTCAGCCTGAGAACTGCTCTCTGTTTAACAAGTTCCATCCCTTCTCTCATTCAGGAGTGGCTCCAACAGCTGTTATTCACAGTCTGGGACAGTATCTGCATAATTTGAACTGTTTCTAAGGGTTCACTAATATTAATTTAGTGAACAAAGTGTTGATAAGTAAAGTGTGCCCACTCAAAATGTGTTGAGTCTTGACTCATGTAACTTCAGATAAACAGATATGGGTCTACATAGTCCTTGCAGGGTTTTGGTGCTCATCAGGGCACCTAATGCCTACTGATTTCTGTCATCATATTGTGCCATTCATGCTGTATTACCGTAAGAATGGCATCCTCTTATTGGTGGGCAGCAATAGAAGGCTAATAAAAATCAGTATCCTTGTGAGTATTCTTATTTTCCCCTGCAGAAGAAAAGAAAAAAGTTGCCTTTTACAGTGCCAAGGATGGGCAGATGGCCTTTTTTAAGTAAAGATTAATTTTCACTTCTTTGCATCCTAAAAATGTACCATATAGCATGATGTAGAGAGCTACAGCTAGTAACCACATTTGCCTCTGTTTCTTGGCAATGGAATTATCTTTCAAGTTCTGAAACATCAGCCTGAAGTCCCAGTGACAGTGACACTGGGAGAAACTGTCACTGGAAGATTTTCTGAACTACTATTGAAACATATCCCAACTGCTCACAATACCTGAGCTATAGCACTTCACAAAGATTTTCCACAAACTTTTCAACCCAAAAATACAGGGAATGCAATGGCCAGCTGAAAGATCATTGGGATTGAGAGCTTTTCTGTAGCATCACTCAGAAATCACAACAGCCTACTCCTGTACATACTCTAGTAATGGGTCAGGCAATTGATTCCTCTGGAATGACACCCAGGAAGACCTTAGCAGGCTTGAGGAGTGGACCAATGTGTTCCTCATCATGCTGAACAAGGTCAAGTGCAAGGTCCTGCACCTGGGTCAGGGCAACCCCCAATATCAATATAGACTGGGAAATGGATGGATTGAGAGTGGAGAAGGACTTGGGGATACTGTTGGATAAAAAATTACATGAGCCAGCAATGTGTGCTTGCAGGCCAGAAACATAATCATATCCTTGCCTTCCTAGTTAAAAGTCTGCACTTGAGTCCTGCATACAAGGAACACATAAGCCTACCGAAGCAGGTCCAGAGGCAGGACAGAAACAGAAAAATGGTTAGAGGGCTGGAGTGCTGCCCTTGTGAGGAAAGGCTGAGCGAGTTGGGGTTCTTTAGAGCAGCCTTTCAATAACTAAGAAAGACAGAAAGCAACTTCTTATCAAGATGTGCTGTGACAGAAAAAGGGGCAATGGTTTTAAACCAAAAGAGGGCAAATTTAGATGGACTATAAGGAATAATTTTTTTATAAAACAGCTGGTGAGGCCCTGGAACAGGTTACCCCAAGAAGCCATGGATGCCCTATCCCTGAAAGTATTCAGGGCCAGAATGGATGGAGCTTTGAGCAAGTGAAAACTGTCGCTGCCCATGGAGAGATGTTGGACTAGATGATCTTTGAAGGTACCATCCAACCCAAATCATTCTTCGATTCAATGGCTCTGCCAGGATCTAAATGATTTGCTGTTTAAACCACTAAACTTTAGTCAGTAACCACATGGTAGCTTTTAAACTGAGTATTATTTCAAGCCTTTCATCATCATTTTTTGTAAGGTAACAGGGCAGTGAAGAAATTGGCAGGGAGAATAAACAGTGTGTGCTGCCTTTGACACTAAAGTCCAAATGAGAGGCTGCATTTGCACTGTAGAGATTTCCCCACATAGGAGAAGAAATCTGGGCTCCATATACTGTAAACAAGCAATACTACTACCAATATTTTTGAAAAAAGGAGAAAATAAAAGATTTTATACTTTAGCACTGAGACAATTACATTTTTCAACTGTATGCTGGATAAATCCCTGATTCAATTTTTGTTGTTGTTCATAGTTTAAATAGATTAATATATAGTTTAATATAATTTAAACAGGTTGGACAGAGACGTTAAAAAAAAAATTTGCCCATGCCTCTAATTATTAGAGAACAGCTCTACAAGTTAAGCATACCTTGTAACTTGCAATTTCCAAATATCAGGGGCAGCAAACAAACACTGATAAGGCTGCCTGCTGGCTAGGGCAGTAGGAGCTTTTCTCAGCTAGAAGCTATTCCTCCACAGAGCAAATCCTTTCCTCCCTGCCACAGAATATGAGAGGAAATAAATAGGTCAAGCTCATGGTGCTAAATCACTGTGAGTTGGCAACCACAAATAAAATTAATTTTAAACAGTTAAACAGAGACATGTTTGAAAAATTAATACTTATCTTCCCTATTTTTCCACTTTTTCCTACTGCTTTTCCTGCTACGAGTGCTTCAGTGTGTTGTGACTGAGTGGGAAAAAAAACAGCACCAAGAACTGATTAGCAACCCTGCAATAACAAAACAGCAGCCTTGAAGGAAAAAGGGGGAAATTATGAGATATAAGTTTCCAGGGGAGCATTAGGAAAAACTCAAATTATTTTCTGGAAAACCTTGAAAATTTGGTTACACTCTTTATTTTTAATTAGATTAGCTACTGTAATCTACCTCCCTGCTGAGCCAAGAAAACGAGGACAAGCCTATCTATATGCTGGATCCTTCTCACAACTCTCCTTACACTATAATTTTATAGTTGGCTTACCACAGCAAAGGTGCACTTACCAAACAAATTACATATATAGTCACAATAGTTAGAACTCTTCCATTGTGTTTCCAGACATCATTAGAAAAGGGTAAAAAAAATTTTGCAGAAAATATCTTTCTCCATACTCAGAGAAATTAACTGAATTAGGTGGCACAATATAAAGTTTATATTCATAAAGCAGTTAGTAATTTTACAGCTTTCCAGCTCCTTTGTGCTCTTTTGTTCAGTGGTGAAAAAGAGATTTAAGCAGGTCATTTGGGTAGGAGTAAAAAATCATTTCTGCACCCTCTTCCACAACATATGATTTAGTCCTGACAATGGAAACGGGTCAACAGACCCAGGCATTCACAGGTTGTGTGGCCTCAAGCAACTCATTTCCCTTTTGTGACCATTATTTTTTCACTATACACCATATCATATGACATCATTCTTGGCAAAAAAAACATGGAGCAAATTGGGGTGGGGTATGTGTCCAACGTAGACATTGCTTGGGGACCATCTGGGCACCATGTCTGCTGGTGGGAAGTGCTGAGGGATCATCTTTGCATCCTTTTCGCTTCTTTCATTCTTCACTTACTCAAGCTGATCCATGTTTTTTTCCCTTGCTTTTGCCCTTTGAATTCTTTCCCTGTGGCACTGTGGGGAGTGAGCGAGTGAGATGGTGAGGGCTTACCTGCCAGCCAGGGACAAACCACTGCAGCCTCAAACTATTGTAGGCCATAGATGTGCATTTAGAAATTCTTGCTATATACTTGCTCTGTTCTTCTGGGTGCTATATTTGGTACATCTTTATGTGTTTTATACATTATCAGAGACAGAATACAAGGTTGTGAACAACTGCTCTTGTCCACTACAGCCATTTTATATTCTTACATATTTAATCTAGTAAGCATCTGTATGGCATTGCTTGATTTCTGCCATTATTTCACAGTTCTTTTTCATGTGCTGGTAAGGGTTTTTCAATTATGGTTGGAGTCAGGGCTAGATCCTGACTCCAGGATCTACCAAGATCAGCTTTTCTTTAAATAGAAAAACATAGGTCTTCCTTATGAATGCCTCACAAGCCGTTCAAAGACAAATTCAGAGGAGTTTCAACAAATTTATGGCAAGTCTTTTAACACAGTGCTAGGAACTTGAGGGATATTAATATGTTCCTTATTTCAATGGGGTTTTACCAACAAAACTTACTTCCACCTGAACCTTATTCAGCAGGGACTCAGGTCAATACAGCAAGAATATCCAGTCACTTCAGTATAACTCTGTTTTCCAGTTAGTTTTACAGCCACAGTCACAAATAAGTTCATTTGCTTTCCCTCATTCAGAAAATTCCTTCTCCATACAGGATGGGCAGCTTTAGAACTGTCAAATACTTGCTTACCTATGCATACTATTTCTGTAGCTTTTGATATTCGCCATGGCTTGTACGGTGGTGTGCTCCTTTGATGACAGACAGCAAGGTGCCAAACTGGATAAAAACTTTTGACTCCAGATCTCTTTTCATGTGTTGTGATTTCAGATTTCCAGCTGGCATCAAAAGCAGTAAACAAATCTGGTTAGCTGAGAAGCAGGTTGGATTGTCCACTCTCACAACCCAAGGTTACATCTAAAGATACTGCCCACAGCTGGTTGTCCTATCAATGAAAACTACCCTGGAAATCAGGGAAAGAAGAATGGATGAATGACTTGTCTTCCCAGTATGTATGTAAGCATAAAGTGACTCAACACACCGAGACCATGGTTTAGTTTTGTACTTAACTCTGTATGGAAGTTTATGGGCATTATTGACATTCTCCTACCATCTCTCCCTGTCCAGCAATCCCTTTAAAACTGAAGGTCTTCCAGGACCACTCACAAAGAAACCCCAGGATTGCTGGAAAGATGTGAGGCTGCCTCAGAAAGGACCAGCACCTGCCAGTCTGCACTGATGAAGTTCTGCAGTGAGACATCCATCAATTTGAAGTACTAGTTTAATAAAGAGATTGGACAGAAGGACAATGCTTTTCTGAAGGCAGCCTTAAGCAGCCAGACTCAGAGGACCACACCCATGCTGGAAGGAATTGGCCTTATCCTGACAGCAATATTTAGGCTGAGGTGATCATGTGTTGGTTACAGAAGATGTGGATAGAGAGAAAGAAATAACTCTGAGGTTACTGCTGGGTACATGACTAAATATATAGCAGGAACAAGATCATCTCTCCTTGCACCTTTACTGCCTTAGAAGGTTCAAAGCAGACAGACAGTAGGTGGCTCTAAGACCTGGATTCATGAGGATGAATTTAATTGCAATGCTTGAATCTAGATCTACACACACAAAATTGGATGGAGATTTATGGTCTCGCCTTCACAGGATGCATCTGAATTTCAGTACTGTCTTAGAAGAAGAAGAGTTAAAACTATAGTTCAATCTGTGACTGTTCCAAAGAAGAGATGAATAAACTGTTCTTAGAGGTGAAAAAAGCTATAGAGTAAAAAACCTATCAGTCTGCTGGAATTTGGTACACATAAACCACTTGAGGATACTGGTACAGTCAAGTATCTGTACAAGACTTTTGAGAAAGACATCAATTGCTCCTATAATTGGAGAAGGCTCTAAATATTTCAGAGAAGACATCCAGAACAAGAGGATGTGTATATAAGACATACTTGAGAGTAATATCAAAGGGGATGTAGATGGGAAGGCTGAGGATGGAGCAGGAAAAAGAAGAGACTAGTCATAGTCCTTGAAGGCTGTACGGTGACTACCAACTTTCCTACTACTCCAACAAGAGAAGGAGTAATTGAGGAAGAAGAAAGAGTAAGAGAGTAGAACACTGACATAAATTTCTTACTTCATCTTCTAGCTTCTTGTCCTTATCTGGATTTAGCAAGAAAAACAGTGAGGCTCCCCAGCTGAAAAGCATTCCTGGCTGGCAAACAGCCTCTTGGACATACTGCTGGTTGCTGCTTAGTTGGCAGTTTGAGGCACGTGGCCCTGCACAACAGGAATAAGGCAACTTTGAAACCTAAGCACAGTTGTCACTCTTCTCTGTGGAAGATGTATATCAGAGCTTTCCTTTGGATAAGGTCAAGACAGTGACCTGGCACAAGGTACCTGCTTCATCCCCTCCTGGCATGCAATAGACAGAAAAAGGTATAGATATTTGAGAGTGGAAAAGAGGGAAAAGGCGCTTGACTCTTAATGGGCTTTTGAATGCCTAATGAGACAAAAACTGAGGCAATCCATCTATGGTAAAGACAAGCTGTAGGCTTTCATGAGCATGGTGAGACGATGTTAGGAACAAATGCACCTCCCAAGTGATGGGTAGCAACTAGTAAGGATTTGCAACAATATTCTCATATCCGAGAATAGGTGCCTCTAAAAAGACATCCAATATATTTTTAAGAATAAATGGAGAGTGGCAAAATGGTGTTCCCTCCAGCCAACTTTAAATTATAAAATGCTAGTGACTCAGTCTCCTGATTTATGGATCACCCACTTTGCTCCTATTGAGGAAATTCTTCACTAATACAAAGCAGCAGATAGATCAGCCTACTGGATTTACTCAATAATTTTGTTGAGCATCTGCATGAATTGGACTGGAAGGCTCTTTTCCTGTTTAAAGACAATAATAGTTATATCTTTAAATGCTATCCAATTTAAATGTTACAATGTTTCACAATCATGTATTTAAACACAGAAATCTGTTTATTTACCCAAACAAAACAGAGGAAATGATTCCAGCCCTCAGGTTTTGAATTCTCATTTAAATATGTGAACATCAGTCCACAACTTAGAGATGTTTGTGTATCTATGTACCTCCAAAATACTCATATTTCATAGGCTTTTTCACATTAATATTCACCAACAGTATCACAAAAGTTCTTTTTCTTTTACATAACTGTAAGCAACAGTAATTCTAGAAACACTAGAGAAAAAAAAGCATAGCAATGTCCACAGTTACAAGAAAAAGTGCACATTACTTGGTCACAATCACAGTCATTACTTGGAAAACTATATGTAACAAGTAGATATAAAATATCACTGATGCCTTAAACTCATTGTCAAAAACGGAATTACATAAAATTTTGTACATGAAATAAGGCAAATTTAGGAATGCACAAGAAACTTGTTATTCAACAAAAGCTAAACAACAGAACAGATAGTACAGTAAGCATAAACTAAGGTACTTTTCTTCTCTATATACTTAAAAAGAAGCCTGCTGTAGTGCACAAAGAAAACACCATTAATGTGTAATCAATAATATAAAATAAGAAATAGAGGGGTTGGGAAGAGTGGGGAAAGGGAGAGAAGAGTTTTATTATCGTTGCAGCTGCATCCATTTACAGTTTTGTACAGTTTTAGCTAGGCCTGGGAATTATACAAATTATACCAGAAGTGTCAATGACCTTCCTTGGTAAGAATTTTGTTTAAATTAAGGAAAAAAAATAAATACACACAAGAGTGCAAATTTTCAGATTGTCACTTGCAACCTCTTAACATTCATCATCTACATCCAATCACAACTAGAGGGACTTGTATAAGACAGCAGCAGTGATCATGGAGTTAGATGAGCTCACCGTAAGAAATCAATTTATCTTTTTTTTTCTCAACGATATGTCTTTTTTAAAAAATGCTCAACTCTTTATTAATTGCTAATAAAGCTGCAATATATTACAGAATGGAGTTGAGAATGGTATGAATGCAGGAAATGCATGCTTCCTTTGGAAGGTATTCCATAGATGACAATTTACAGTACATGGGGGAAGAATTATCCAGCATCAAGAGTTACTCATTGTAGAAAGAATATGAAGTTGGGGAGAAGGGCACAGCCAGGGGTTCAAGAGAGGAAGGGGGGACTTAAAATAGCTCCTCAAAACATTTTCAGGACCAGTGAAAAAGTTTACCAAAGTAAAAATGAAAAATCTTGAATGAAAACAAAAATCTTTTGTTTTGTTTTTTATAAAAATTACATTTTTTTAAAATACAAGATCCTTTTAATTGCAATTGTGCCCTGTAGCAACAGGACATTTGGCAATGTTTTGCCATATACTGCAGCTTTAAGTCCAATGAGTCAGTATCACATTCCACTAATATTGCACTTGGATCTTGAACCACTTTTTTTAAAAACCATCACAGCATCTTCTGTTTCCTCCACTTGTTAGAATGAGTTAATTTCTAGCCACGTTTTCGATATTTATGCTGACACACTAAAACAAAAGCAATAGGCTGGACACAGTAAAGTACCTCGGAAATACCAGAGGTCGAAGTTCACTTGAAGCACCTTAACACATCACTTTATGGATCAAGAACAGTGTGGCATTATGGTAATTAACTCTTCTAAAAGACTGTGCAGTAACTGAAGTGTGTGCTCTGGGAAATCAAAATGTCATTAGTGGAAATTCTGAGATAAGACCAGGCCGGTGTGAAGGTCACATGACTCAGTTCTGCTGCAAAATAAGGTTTTCCAGTTCATCTGCAGAACGCAATAAAAATGCGGCTGATTCTCGATACCCTGCCACGAGCTGCCTCACTGCGTTTATTTCAGTCGGACTCAGCTGGGGTCTAGAGCTTGAACTACTGGAGGATCCAGAGCTGGTTGCTAACTGCCTCTTCATACTGAGATCTGTTGGACCTGCAGATAGCAAAGGAAAAGAAAAGAAGCTTCAGATCTGCTGGCAGAGACGTTTCACAGGTTTGTAGCGACAAATGCAGAGTAGCAAAATCTGCTCTCAGCTGTGTGCCAGTGAGATGCAGCAAAAATAAGCAGTAACGGTTCTGTTACCAATTGCCTTGACAGGAACCACAGCAATTTATATTTTATGTATCGCAGGTACCACTTATGGAACATGAAGGACAAGTCCACTGACAGCAGAAAATTACTGTCCGAGGGAGCATCCCAACAGTGTAAGCCACTTGCACCCCAACACTGCCCTGGGATCTGACACTGGTGAGCAGGCAGAAGGTTCATCTCCTGTGCCTCCCCCAGCTCCAGCTGCCACCGTAGACTTCATAGCAATCTGCACACTTGCAATTTTTATCACAGAAAATCAAACTTATGTGCTCTAGATAGCTATTTTCAGATTTAATGCTTCAATCAGCATGCAGCCAGATTGTGAATCCCTCACAGACGTAGATAAATGGTCATTCACATGACTAGCCTGACGCCCTGTGATCACTTACATAAATAGCTGCTCATGAATGAGATTAGGCTGGTGACAATCTGGCTGCTACGGTAAGGAGTACACTATCTTCTGTGAGGGCTGCATACAGCTGGCAATATATTGCAAGGATCTTGTAAGGCCAGAACACTGACAAGGCAATCTGCAGCAATCACCAGGTTGCATTGGCAGCTGATAAAAATACACTTAGCACTTTTCCTCAAAGAGCATTCTCAAGCCCATGTATGCTGCATGCAAAAGACAGCACTCCTGAGGACAGTCTGCAGGTTACTGTGATCAGCAAAACATCTGTCAGCATGGACTTTGGCTTTGTGTGCAATTTCCCTGGTTGTTTGACCAGTTATTAACCAGCTAAGATGTATGGTGCTTTAATGAAATATTTGCATTTTCCACTTAATGCATTTTTTTTCTTCCTGGAGTGTAAATTTGGACAGGTAGAATGGGACTGAGGACTTTTTTGAACACAAATGGATACAGATGGCAAGTATAGCTATCAAGTAGTATATTATGGACAAATCTGGCAAAATGCTGCTCATTCATTTTGACAGTGTAGCAAATCTGTACTTCTGTCAGGCAGAAGATCAGACCAGCCTGATCTTAATCTTCATACTCTCCTGAAAATTGGGATCGAATTATCCAAAGCAATGCATCTTCCTTTCCTATAAGAAAAATGTCACTGTTCAATTTGATCTGGAAAATACATGTCAATGCCAAGGTTTTCGGCAAAGACTGGAATAATTTAAAAATTTTGTATATTCAACTGTGGAATACAGAACACACCAATTCATACTCTGGAGGTTCTCCTAAATAATCCACCAGAATCACAAGATTCAAAACCAGACTCACAACCTTAAGCACTAATGGAAAGAGATGTCTGATTTCTAGAAGCCATAAACCTTCTTTTCTTTTATGTTTGTGCAGAGGTACAGCTGAGACCACAAAGGACATGGAGATTGCCATGTCCCCACACTTACTGAAGTTAATGAAAAATCTCCCCTTGAGTGAATGAAAGCAGAGCTCTGAGTATGAAAAGGAACTACTCAAACAGAAAGGGTCCTATTAGATCTGATTTCCTACTTCGCAACTAGCATGAGCAGCACTTAGCCTTACAACTGTATTATCTGGTTTTACACTGGCATAAATGAACTGACTTTTAAATGACTTCCAGTGTACAAAGGATAAATAAAAGGACAATTAGCTCAGTGAATTTGTTTCAGTGTGACCGCACGCTGCAGGAAAATGATCACAGTGTGAAGAAGCTCAGAGGATATTTCTAAGTAGAATCTTAACCCAGCACAGAGAGGAATGGTACACAAATCATAAAGCCAGTTGCACTGAATGGTTGTAAGAAGCCATTAAAGACTTCTATATTTATTGAGGCGGTAGTGAAAAAGCTACCACTGACATATTGAGGGCATTGTGCTCCATATGAACCTACTTTAACTTTTATGTTCTTTCCTTGACTTTCATTCATGTCACTGCCAAAAACACACACACCATATCTGGCAGAACAGTGCTTCTGTGGCAGGGGGAGTAATGTAACTGTCGGGCTCTTCTCATTGGTAATACAGATTTTAAGTGACCGAATAGGACATTGGTTTATTTCACTCATAAAAAGAAAATACATGGAGATGTGCTTGGTTACATGTCTCAGGTTTTCCTTACACAAACTGATGACAAAAAGCACCACTCTGAAAGGAATATTAGGAGAAGACCAGCTGTCCAGCATGCACAAATCAGTTTAAGTCCTCACAAGTCTACAGGGTCACAGTTATTTACACAAACGGAAGTTTTGGCTCTGTATTCCTACGTCTGGATTAACTGCCATGAGGAAAGTTTTATTAATTCTTCAGAATATATATCTTTGCACCCCCTGAAGCTGCTGAAAATACCTGTACAGTAGTCTGAGTACATGAGGAACAATCAGGACCCAGAACTCCTCATGGTCTGTGAGATTTCTGTTGTATACAGAGTTCTTGTATACAAATGAGATATCTAAGATTTTAACTTAGCCCAGCTACTTCAAACTACTTAGTGGGTTTGTTGTGTTTTATTTTTGTGTAGTAGGAAAATAATGATTTTACTTCACTCCCCAAATCCTGCCTTGTACTTAACAAGTCACAGTGCTGTCCTCCTTCCCCTCAAAGTAAAGCCCCCCGAGGACGAAAGCAAAGAAATCCACATACAGAGAAAAGTTTCATGGATATGGTTTTGGGACAGTGAATACACCCACAATTTTTCAGGAAGAGAAGATACATGTGCCAGGAGAGAGCTAAACAGAAAGAGAACAAGCCATGGTTGTTGTGAGGATAAGGATTTTAGTTCTTTTAATTATGTTACATGACCCGTACACCTCACCTCTAAAGCCTGCAGTCCACAGCATACCTCGCTCAGAGATTAGACCCAGGATATATTATACTGGTCTCAGCTTTTAATAGCTATGAGTGACACTCAGTGGCAGTAACAGAGAGTCTCAAAGGTTGTCCAGGCTGCTAAATGCAAAAATGCTGTAACTTATTTGTAGCTTCATCAGTCATACCTGGTCATTCAAAAAATAAGGAATAGGTGCATCCTATTCTTATAGTGTAGATTTTTCCTGTGTAATTTTATGCAAATCAGCTATTGAAACACAGAAACATAAGCCTTACTCAGAAATATCCACATCTCTTGAATCATACTAATAAATCACAGCTATTCTGAAGGCTTAAAATAGGTGGTTAAGGTAGACACTTCATGTATATCTACCTCCAGAAGCCATTACTACAGCTTCACCACCCTTTCTTTTAATAACTAGCTTTAGTATTTTCTTAGGGTACTCAACATTATTTATTAAGCTGTCAGTCCTCAAGGAACAAGGAAGTGTATACTTATACAGAGGGAAATCTGAATATTTTTGCAATGAATTTTGCAGTGCCATGTTCCTCCAAGGTGTTACTGCACATTTTAGCAGACTGCTTCCTATTCTGGAGTACGTCAGGAGAATAAAAAGTCTTGATTGCAAACATTATTGGGTTCAACAATGTCTGTGTGTGCAAGCAAAGCTTAAGCATATACCACAAAGATTAAGACAGGAGACTTACTTTTATTTATTTATTTGTCTTAGTGCGTACTTCTATAACTCACAATTGTCACCTTCCATGTTTTTATAACACACAACATTCTCCCAAGCAATAGGTTAAAAACATTGCTGAGATCAGATCTGCTCTAAAGTACTGTTCCTCTGCCTCTTGTTGAGCTCACCTGATTGACACTTTAACATGGGAATATTTTCGATTTACCACCTCTTTCCAGTCACACAGACCTAATTTCCCCTGTGAGGTGAAATTGTTCTTGTTGGAACCACATCAAGCTGAATATGAAAACTCTAAACCCCCACTTTTCATGTCCTAGACAAACATTAATCAAATTAGCTGCTAGGAATATCTGCCATTAAATACACTGCATGACAAATGGCTTTTCTGTAAATTGCAAGACTTTAATGGAACTAGTTATTGCCTCATGCATTACTCATTACCAACATGATTTATATCAAATTCCAAAATATGGGTCAGATGTAGATGTGCTGATACTGACTGCTTAGACACTATCAACTGTCTCAGCAAAATTCCCTTAAGAATTGTATGTTGTCACTGAGTAGCTACCAATCTTATAATTAACAACTACTGAAAGAATAATAAATGTGTCAGTGATTCTCCTAATGGTTATCACTACTGCAGATAATAATGTAGAATAACAAAAATAATTTTTAAAAGCTTTATTTGCTTAAGCACCTATGCTTCTACATTTTCATTAATAGTTAAGTAACCTTTTTCATCAGGCAAGATGCAAAAGGCAATGGCACTTATTTATAGAAAAATACATTTGCTCATGCTTTGAAATCTCTTGTGTGTATCTTTTCTATTGCACCTATTCTCCTCTCCCCATTTTACCCCCATGAGTGGCTTTAGAAGACAGTGTGTACTATATTCTCAGATACTCCAATAAAACTAAATAGAAAAAACTATCAAAGTATGCTACTTTTCCCCCCCAAATCATATGTATTTATTATAGCAAGAATGTTTTATTGTGATATTATGCATCTGTCAATGCTTGTTTTCCTCCTGCCTTCAAACAGAGAGCAGATGTGCCCAAAAGTATTGTTTCAAGTGCCAGAAGAGATCAAGAAAACAGGAACTAATGAATTGGGCCTTTCAAGTGTGTTTCTTCCTTCTACACCTTTCCCTCTGGAACACACACATTCAGCTAGTTTAGGCAGCAGGAAAAAAATGCTGTCTTGCCTGAGGAAAGAGACATGAAAACACAGAAATGCCTACAGCCACCAAACATCACCCATTTTCAACGATCACCAAACACACTGGTCTGTGATTAAATGATTATGTGAGACCCTTCCTATCCACCACAGGAGATCAATTACGTGGCATATACCTGTGTTGCCTTAACAGTTGTTTACTCAGCCTTGCACAAAGGCAGAAAAGCAGGATACTGCCCAATATATCCATTTCCATTCTTATGGTAGGAACAGACCAATACTTGTATGTGCAGTGTATCTGGTAATTTGGAAAGGATAAGGAAGGAGGAAGAGGAATCTGGGTAACTTATCCAGCATTCCCCAGCAAGAAATTCACACCTTTATCAAAACATAGGTCAAACCATTTAACTTCCCCTACCCCCACATTTTGCCTATTTTTTTAAGTGGGAGTAAACACACTGTCCCAGGTTCCCAATTCTACCACTCTTGTTCTGTGTTTCTCCAGGCTCCAGCTGTGTTAGAGACATGCTGTGTTGTCTTTCCTCTCTCTCTCTCTCTCTCTCTCTCTCTCTCTCTCTCTCTCTCTCTCTCTCTCTCTCTCTCTCTCTCTCTCTCTCTCTCTCTCTCTCTCTCTCTCTCTCTCTCTCTCTCTCTCTCTCTCTCTCTCTCTCTCTCTCTCTCTCTCTCTCTCTCTCTCTCTCTCTCTCTCCCCGCTTTGAAGTCATTAGGGTAGCACTGAGAATACAGAAGACTGTGCAAGAGTAGAGATATAAAGGAGAACTGGAGAGAGCAACCACAGCAAAATCCCATTCAAATTCTACCTCTCGCCTAGCCAACCTGAGGGTAACCCAGTCAGCACTTTAAAACTTAGCTACATACTGGATAGCCTCATCTGGTCTTTTTTCCTTTTCCTAGTCATCACCAAGAAGCCTCTACTGATTGTGCAAATGCCAAGATTTTATAGAAGAGTAAAACCACCAAATTTGTAGGTGTGGAAATAAGGCACCTTCTCTACTGTCCCATGAAAAAGTGGACAGGAGGGCTCAGCATTCCTCTCCCTGCCCCAGAGCAGCACAGCCATGCTGATTGCTGAGGCTCAGCAGCATCTGCTCTGGGAGCTTTCCTCAGCTACCCCATGGTCTTCAGCAGGGCTGCACCACCTGAAGTACCAGGAGGATGAAGGACCAGGAAGGCTGATGGCCTGGCTAAAGCAGGAACAGCTGGGAGGGTGCAAACCTCCTGGGCCTCTGGATGGGAGCAGCAGGAAGGGGTGAGCAGTGTGGTGGGAGTCCAGCAGCTACCAGCTGGACCACTGGGCCATGGGACATGGACTGCAGGTCTCCCTGTGGGAGAGGAGGCTGAAAGAGAAGCCTGCCAGGGCTGAGAATTTGCTTGTGGTGTGAACGTATTCAGATTTAGCCAGAGGACTCACCTGAGCTGGAAGGGGACTGGACGTTTGTGGTGCCTGGGATGCAGTGCTGAGTTGTGGCTGTGGTGGAGGTAGGCTGAAGATCTGTGTAGAGAAATGGAAACACAACAGCTGCTTTTGTCTTACCGTGACACAAGGAAATGTCCTGCATGGCCAGTCTGACATGGAGTCTTAAACACCCTCTTTTTACACACACAACGGGAAACGACTGACATTTCTGTCTAGAAAACCGGACAATGATGCAGATGAAACAGCCCCAAATCACCTTCAGGAAACCCAGCAATGGCAGCAGAAACACTTTCCGCAAGTCTGAGAGAGAATGGACTTCAGGAAATGAAGCAGCTGTGAAGAACATGACTCCAACATACCCAACATGGCTTCAGAGAGTGCTGACAGCTGAGAATCACCAGGACAGAGCAGACAGTGACCCACTGGACAGAAACACATGGAGACACAAGCTGATCCCACTCTGTCAGGAGAGGCCCAGGCAGCATGCAGGGACTTCACCAGTTTCTGGAGGCAGCAAGTAATTTTGCTCCCAATACTATTTTGTGCCCTCACCCTCCTGCCTTCAAGCTGGCTGTTCTTCCAAGCTCAGTCCAGGTGTGATGGAGGGGGGGCAGCTGAAGCCTTTGGGACTGGCTAGGAGCTGGCAAACAAATTTTGTTTATACCCATTGAACTATTCCACTTTGGAGGTTCTCCATTGATTTCTGCAGGAGTTGCGCTCGCTTTAAAAAAGAGACAAGTGGAAATCTACCCTTATCGAAAGCTCTCCTTTAACACTTACCAGAACTAAGGACAATGTGCCCAAGGGCTTCTCCCCAGCTCATGTACAGGCTGACAGAGGCTCTGTCAGCCCACAGATTGCTTGGTGGTAAGGTGAAGGTTTCCAGACAAGCTGGATTTGCCTAAAATTTTAAAAGAAGAGGAAAAAGACACCTTGGTGCTGTAAGCCCAAGCCTTTTCCTTCTGTGCTTTTTTCCATGCCCATACTAAAGGAAGGGTCACTGTACAAGTTGCTGCATTCTGTTTGCTCATATTGAGCAGTTGCATGAAGGCTTGTCCCAAACAGAGCTAATTATGGTTCTGTAATTAGCCATGTGGAAGGACAGACCTCCCCATGTGGAGGGAAGTACTGCAACAGCAGGCACAGAGAGGTCCCTGAACCAGGGCCACCAAACAGTTGGGCGAGCAGACAGCCAAGTCTGTAAGATCAGATCAGAGTAGGGACGAACTTTATAGGGAGGAAATAACCAAATTAAATGAGTCACAGAATGCAAAACACATGCATCAGTTGGACTACTAGACAGAGAGCTAATTGGACACAGTTATATTACTGTGGGGGAAGGTCCAGAAATAGCTATCTAAAACTCACTGCTGGAATACCTATTACAACTTCTTTTTTCTCTTTTAGCAAATAGAAAAAAACAGACTGTGTTTGTTTATACACACATTCTGACTGAGGTGTGTATTTATTTTTACACTAGGAGAACATCTGTAAACGTGACAGGAACATTTGATAGGCTATGATATTGAAAAGGGAATGCATTCTTAAATTGCTTATTAGGTCCTGAAAACAACTGACAAGCCAATATCCTGCTCTCCAAAGAAGTAACTCATTAACCATTGTAACAGTCTTGCATATGTTTGAATGCAATGCATAAATCCTTGAAACAGCATAACAACTGCAAATAACTGTCATGTGAGGTCTGCCAGGAGGGCAATGATTACTCCTCTCAACTGCAACTCCAGATACCTCTTGTCTACAAATACCAGAGAGGATTGACAGATCCCAAAGAATTGGTCTCCAAGTCCTCCTATTTCTCCCGCAGGGAAACCAGCTACCAGAGCCAGTGCACTTCACCCTCAAGAGCCCAGAGATAATTAGGGTGGCTATTGATTGCTTTTGTGTCAATGAAACCAAGAAATTGATGGAGTTGCCTTTCCACAACTTTCCTAATGTTTTTCCTTAAAGGGCAAGCAGGGCACAAATCAGCAGCCAGCTAGACTGCTAGTATCAACAACTGGTTTCCAGGTCCTGGCACACAGACTTACAGTTTGTGTAGCTTATGTACTTTGGATCCCATAGGATCCCCATGGAGAAGATGGACACTATGCACAACCATGTGGGAGAGTTGCAATGGCTTATTGGTCTTGCAGAGTAAAAGGACATA
>NW_008690763.1:77036-84877 GCF_000695815.1 Acanthisitta chloris | reverse complement strand
AGAAGAAGGGTTTGAGCCTATGTCTTTCTGCAAACCTATCTTGAGCTTTAAATGTGAAAAAACACTGGAGTCCTCTATGTTAAAGACACAAAGAAAATGTTGCTTCTAATATGAAAGCATCACTAATTTATGGTGTTTAATTTCTATGTCATTTTTAAAAATTGCATGCTGAAGGGACACAGAGTACTTTTGCCTAAATCCCACAATTCACTGAAAAATGGTAGTCATGAAAAGTATCCTATTACAAGAGTTTTGAAGGGAAAAACAAGTATACAAAACAGTTGTGATTCCTCACAGTTTAAGGTTATATAAACCAGGACAATACTGATGGCTTCTGCTGACAAATAACACATGGGGAGTTTAATCCTACTCTTAGTTGCGTAAAAGAGCAAATGCTGACTGTTTTCAGTGGGAACTGGCTTGGATCCTCTACGGTCACAATTTAAAAGACAATTTTAAAGTTCTTGTGCATTTCCACAAAAAAAAAAAAAAACAACCCAGATTTCCATAGTCTGTCTTACTCTTATGAAAACATTTGATCAGAGACCACATTCAGTACCTCAGATGTGGTTCTCATGTCTATGGAAACAACTGTAATCACAATTCACTCTCTTTAAGTCGAAGTCTTTTGACAACTAAAATATTATCTTTCTAAAGCCTTTTGGAAACTTAAAGAAAATCACTCATAGAATCTTGGGAGTGGAGGGTGAGAAAGCAGACATGACTGAGGGTCCCCAGGACACCACATACCAATAACTCCTTGAAGGCTGCAGTCTTGGTAGCATTTTGAAAACTGCTGAGCATGCTCAATATAGAAGCTGTAGCAGAACAATTACCATCTTGCCTAAGTCAGCCCATCTACCTGAAGCAGCACTCTCTTCAGCCAGAGAGGGATCAGCCAGGGCAACCCCCCAGGGATTTCTCCATCCTCTGAGACATTTCTTTAAATAGAGTTCTGGAAGGCAATAGACTCTCAGGCTTCCAGAGTTCTCAGTTTTCTCTGACAGAGAGACAACACCCTTCTTGTCAGGAGGGTTTTGCCCTGAATTTGTGTGAAATCAGTATGAGGGACTATTTCAAACAAATACTACAATTTGCTTACATTTGTAACAAAAGGTTGCCAATATAAGAAGAAAGGAATGTTGTCTAAATAAATGACTCCACTGTTTTTTTCAGAGGGACATACAACCCCATGCTGACATATATTTACCTGCATCATTTTTAATTTAGTGTATAAATGGATATGATGATTTCTCATTTAACACTTGGTATGCCAGATCCTTATCTGCGTAAATCAAAGTAGCTGGTGAGACCGTGTGAGAAATCTAGGTCAATTCATTTGTGTAGCACAATATGGAACTCAGTGTTCTCAAACTCGAGCCAAAAAAGATAGTAACGGCCTCATTTTGTGATCAGTATAGAAGAGGGCAATAATGTCAGGGTAGGTCCTCATAAAGTCAAGCAAATGGACTGAAGATCTAACCTGGCATTTTTTTACTTTGCTTTGTTAGAGACTTCGGGTTCATTCTTGCCCTATTGTGTATTAGTCCCTTGAAACTGAAAGGAGACTAGCATGCAGTGAGCAAGTATTTTGCTCAGCAGTAGCTGTTTGCAGGATTGTGTTCCTGCTCATTATGTGATAATAGCCTATGGATATCGAGCCCTTTGGACTAGCTTTTTGTACAGCAGGGGGAAACATACACATGAGCACATACACACAGAGGCACATTTTGTAAGGAAACTCACCACTGCTAGAAGCATCATTGAGATTTAGCAGCCCACCTCCGAGCCCTCTGTAACTATGGTAACTGTAGGTCCCATTGCCATTGATGTACAACACCTCCTGTGTGCTGGAAACAGCTGATGTTGAGTAAGTGACCTGGGCTGGCTCCTGTTTGTACTGCTTGTCAGCTGGAGCAGCCTCGTCCTACAAAAACAAGGAAAGGTTTTGAATGATTGTTACATTTTGCCTTGCATGAGAGGATCTTTTCTGTTGTTAAGACTCTACATCTATTGCTTTCAGAAAGTATAATACATGATAAACAAGCACAGACAAATTTCTGATAGACCAAATATCAGCTGAAAAGAAACAATGGAAATGGGCAAGAATACATTTCCTAAAAATCTGAGAATATTATCTTGCTTGTGCTCCACAAGACAATCATACTGTTTCGCAAAGGAGAAGATGTACCATCTCACCCTGAAGAGCTCACAGTCTTCTGCAAAACCAACTCTGTCCAGAAATAGTGGGCAAGGATAGGAAAAAGCCATTACTTCCTGCATACCAGAGTGACACTTCTGAGCCAGAGAATCGTACCTTTCTCGATAAGATAAACTAATACAGAATGCATCAACTACTTATTTTGATGTATTAGCCTGACAGAAGGAATAAAACAGCATTTCCTATATCTGGAGGTCTTGAGTGAGTTGTCCATCCACACAAGGGCCAAAAGGTAGGGAGAGATGCCTCAACAAACGTGACTTGAAAACGTTTGTTATCTACGTACAAGCAGTTGCTGTTCGTACACCATGAGTTTTCCTCAATGGTCCCTGTGTGCGTCTTAGATGATCACATAACATTTAACAGGATTTAACACAACAGCTGATTTTCCCCTAAAGGAGATGATGTTTAAGCGAAAGTGTATTTTTCCTCATCTGCACTTCTGTAGCTACTGCTTAGAGCACCTCACCACCACTCATGATCACAGAATGCCCCTGTGGCAACTTTAGTAATGACACAGGTGAACAAAAGAAAAGCATTAAGAGAAGATTGAATGTGGTTTAGTAGTTGAAAACAAGGAATACTATCAGTGTGTGACTGCTCATCCCACCACAGGGACCTGAGTGCCAGAACTTCTGATTTAGTCTGCAAATGTATTTGAACATTTTCTTCATTTCTTTTAAGTTTTTGACATTTTGTATGGGTCTGATATTACACTCTTATCTGATGAAAATCTATTTCAGTGATTTCAAATAAAATGGATCTATGGAAGACCTGTATTTAAAAGATCTTTCAGAGTAGTTAACTGAAAAAAAAATCTGTAAGAATTTTCTCCCCTTTGTATAATATTTTGTCCATTTCATGCCTCTCTCTTCTGCACAATCCTTTTACCAATATACCAAACATATTAAGAATGCTATAAAATATCTCAAACCTTTCTTTACAGTATTTACTTAGAGAGACCAAATAGTTCAAACAGTGACCAGGCTCTGTGTTGAAGCAAAAGGGGCTGTGAAGCAGCTTTCCTGAATGCACTAGGAGCAGTTGTTGGCTCCACCTCTCAAATAAGACACTAGCAACTTTTCTGAGATGAAGACATCCCTGTCTCTTAGATATTTATTGCTGAAAGAGACTTGGGCACAACTGAGATGACTCAGAAGAAAGTATATATATTATTAACAGAAATGTTAATATTTAATACAGAACACTGAACATCAGATAATTAATTCCATAAACAATAAGAATGAGGCCTCTTGGGCACCAATATGAGCTGAGGCAAAGCTTTGCATTTATAAGAGAGTTGGCCAAACTGGTCTCCTAAGCATCTTCTTAAGTAATAATAATCTTAAACAAAGGGTCAGAATTGCAATGTATTTTTGCCAGGAATTCAACTTTAATATCATTTACCTTTCATCTGCAAAGGTCATTGGTGTCTCTTGTATGAGAAATTGTATTATTTTCTCTGAGTATATTCATAATCTATACAGTAAAGATCTATCTTGGTAACATAGCTTAACTCATCACCCAAAAATTTAACACTTTCAAGACTGAGATGTTCTCTACCCTTAGATCTAAAACTAGATGATACTTCCTGCCATAGACTCACTCAGAACCTCATTTTATTTTCACAAACATTTGTAAAGGATCTTCTGCAAATTTATCAAGGACTAAGCTGTGTTCACAGGGTGCAGTGCAAATGGGACTAACTCCCATAGCTGAGCAGAGTATCTCAGGATCTGTCTGCTTGTCCTCACTGTCTGGAACCCACAAATCTGCTGACTCTGGATTTAAATGTCCACCAGAGCCCCTCTAGTCAGTGCACTGAAGCCCAAACTGGGAGTTTCTTGCAGAGTGGATGCACTGAGCTTCTAGCAGAGCACAGAATGCAGTCTGGCCAGAAGGCAAAGCAAGGCCTCTCAGTGAAGTGGTCAAGAGGACCAGACAGGTCATTCTGCCCCTGTACTCGGTGCTGGTGAGGCCACACCTTGAGTACTGTGTGCAGTTCTGGGCCCCTCCGTTCAGGAAGGATATTGAAGGGCTGGAGTGGGTCCAGAGAAGAGCAACGAGGCTGGTGAAGTGATTGGAGCACAAGTGCCATGAGGAGAGGCTGAAGGAGCTGGGGTTGTTTAGCCTGGAGAAGAGGAGGCTCAGGGGAGACCTTATCACCCCCTACAACTGCCTGACAGGAGGTTGGAGTCAGGCGGGGGTTGGTCTCTTCTCGCAGATGACTAGCAGTAGGACAAGAGGGCACAGACTCAAGCTCTGCCAGGGGAGGTTTAGGTAAGAAATTTTTTACAGAGAGTCAGGCATTGGAATGGGCTGACCGGGGAGGTGGTGGATTCACTATCCCTGGAGGTTTTCAAGATGAGACTGGATGTGGCACTTAGTGCCATGGTCTAGTAACGATGGTAGGGTTGGACTCGATGATCTTTGAGGTCTCTTCCAACCCGGCTGATTCTATGACTGGTGCATACCAGCTCACAAGTAGAGCGAGCGCATGGCCAAGAAGTGGGAGACCAGAGTTCTGTCTCCTTGTTGCAGTACATGGTGAAGAGGCGGAAAATTTGGGATGCAAGGGCTATGCTGGCTGTGGTGAAGGTGGGACCTGAACTCAGAGCTGCCATCTCCTAGCAACCAGGCTCAAAGCAAAACTGCAGTGGGAGTTCTCGCTGAGCTGTGCCACTGTGAGGAAAGAAATGCACAATTCATAGGGCTGCAGAGATATCAAACAAAACGGGATATGATTCAGTTCCTTTCCAAAAGTGCTGTCCTGGGAGGCTTCCAGCCCCTGCTCCCTTCCAGATACTCCCTAACACAAAATTCACGAGCTGCTCTGAGGTTAGATATCCAAGGCTGGAGCTGTGCTGCTGAAGGGAGATATTTGTATAGAACTAATTGCAGCCATGCACAACTCTGATATGCCATGGGCTGGGGGGCTGAGGTGGAGTCTAGGCACCCTGGTGGGGAGGACACTACTTGGGGAGGTGAAAGGGGCCAAGGATGATGCTAAGCCCAGGACCCCTTGTACTGTGTATGAGTTCTAACCTTTCAAAAACTACAGGAAAGAAGGCTTTTTCTAAATATTGCATCTCTTTTTAAAGAGCAGACCAATCACCTGTCCAATGAAGAATAAGTTGCCATACGTTTCAGACATTAAATCTGATCCTCGACTAAGTGTTTATCTCAGTACTTCAGGATGATTAAATGCAGAAGCAGGGGAGGATTTTTGGTGAGTTTTTCTGAGCAGGCTCAGGTGTCAGCCCTACTGGTAGGATTATGAACCATTAGCCTGGTCCCAGGAGGTTAGGTGTTGCTTCTTACACAATCCCTGGAGATTTCAGCATTTTTGTACTTCAAAAGGCAAAACTGTGTCCTTTTACCTTCCAGCCATACCAAGCATAAAGAAGCCAGGCTCTCTTTCTTGGGCAGAGAGAATATGAGTATCATATTCACTTTGGGGTACCTGAGATTTATTCTTCATGGATTCCTTTTCTTCTTTCTTTTCATCTTAATTGACTTTGTTTTTAAACTAATGTAGAAAGTAAACAGTGTTGATCCAGAACAACACTATGGTTTTTTTAATATTTTGTGTTAGTTATTCAGCACCTCTTGTTTTTCCTTATGTTATGTTTACTTTGGAATGACTTATTTATTTAATATGCTATTTTGAAAATACTTTCATTTCATAATAAACATTAACAATTAACTAATCGTTTATTAATATGTTTGACCTAACTACCTGGAACATACAGTGTTGTCATTCATAAAAATTTATTAAACTTGTGAAGTATTCACTAATTATTTTTAAAGCATTTAAAATTTACCTTTAATAAGATGTGGATAAAATATTTGTCCATCTAGAATATTACTCCCACTATCTTAATTTTGCATATGACAATGAAAATAAGTCATGCTTCTAACAATATTTCTCTTCTGAATTTATTTTGGAGGACAAGCAATTTAAGTCTTGAGCATATCATCTGGAAAATGATGGAAATCACAGAAACGGAAAAATACCTTTTAGGTACAAAAGCATGCTGAAATAATAATTTATCTCTTTGCTTGAAAAGTGGATGCATGAAGTACTTACTGTGATCCACAATTTGATATATACCAGAGATACGTATGTCTCAGTTTTATGTCAAGGTCTGTACTAGGGGAACCAATTTTTTCCATTAAAGGACACATAGAAAAAATTTTATTAAATTTTGGTTTTAATCATGGGAGCAATTTAGTAATCCTTTAAGGACAGTACATGCTAAGAAAATATTCCATGAATGATTGCATAACCTGCATAGTTAAGAAACCCTGCTCTGCTCTGACTGATATTCTGAGCAGCAAACGAATAGTTTAAAAGGGAAACATCATCCACAGCAACACAGATGCTAATGCAGATTGTCAGGACTGTGGTACAAAGAGGGAGGCTCATCAGCAGTGTCCCAGCCTCCTGTTCCCTGCCAGCAGAGGCTCAGCACACACCTCTCTTTTCAGAAAGTCTGCCCTTTGTGGAAGCACCTTTAGCAATGCCACTGATCCTTTCTGTTCCACATCTTCTCCACCACCACCAAAATAATACAAAAAAAAGCACAATGGTTTGTTAAAATAAAAAGCCCTGGCAAATCTGTGCTACATTGAGTTTTGATCCCATATACACATAAGTGTCAGAAATTCTGTGTACTCCCATTAAGAGAGAGCAGTGCTATTGCCTTGGCTTCCCTGTTAGCAACAGGCATTGCTAACATGAATATGTAAAGACCAAAACGCAATGTGTATGCAGATCGGCTCGCATGGACAATGCTGGCTGACCACAGAGCTAACAAAACTCCTGCAAAAAGAATATAAATAGTAATGTTTCAAAAATAGCAAAGATGGTGATGTGCATTTAGCTACTGCTTTCATGAAATACAGTGCCTAACAGAATGACAAATAAACAGCTCTGCGAATGATAGCTTTTAACTGCCCCTATGTCAACATGATTGTTTCCCATCAGTTAGAAAAGAGAGAAAAAGGCTAACACATTTTTGCCTCATATTTCTTAATACTTTCTTTTTTAATATGTTAAACTGAATAAAAATGTGGATTTCTTGTTGCTCTTGTCAATAAAAACTTCTCTTAGAATACAACTTTGAGGTTAGGAAAACTCAAATGCAGATTAGTCTTCAAACAAATAGGCAGACCAGGGAACCAATATTTGCATATGGTCTTCCATTTTTTCAGCATATGAAAAAGAAATCATTCACATGAGAAAAACAGAACAGGCTTTAATTTTTGGTTTTTTAAGCCTCAATAGCTTGTAAAACGGCTTTAGAAGAGAGGAGATAATGTTTCATACATTTTTCCCATTTGGAACCCAGTAATTTAATTCTATGACTTCTGAATCAAAAGCAAAATAAATAGAAACACATGATAGAACCTCGTAGCACTTTACAAAGCACACCCAATTAATCCTTACAATGCTCCTGTTAGATAGGACTTTTATCACTGCTTTTCAGATGGTGAGATTCTGGCAACAAAGACAACCTTAAGCTAGCATTACCTAATATGTAAGGCACTTGAGTTCTGCAGCTATAACAACACAACGGGCTTTTCTTTGTGTAACATAATTTTAAAAATAATAGGA
>NW_008690763.1:71031-77012 GCF_000695815.1 Acanthisitta chloris | reverse complement strand
GAATCCACAGAGAGGTGTGGGGCTGGGAGTTCTCTGCCCATCTCAGCTCCCGTGCAGAGAAGCAGCTGCCAGGGTAAGCAGCCGTTATCATCTGCATGAAGCAAGATATTTAAAGAAGGATGAGCCACAGGATTCCTGGCTCCCATTGCAGGGCCCAGAATGTGGCCCCTTCTTAGACACCTGGTAAACTCTGCTGTTTCCATGATCTGATTGTCTATACCTTGTGCTCTGTCTCTTTAAACTTATTTCTTCAAAATCCCTGACTCCTCACTCCATCCTTCTTGCTTCTCCAGTTTCATCTTCTACCCTTCATCTCATTTTCAGTCTTCTTGCCTAGCAGATCTTAATGCCTCCTTTCCAAATATGTCTCTTGATGCCAGATACCTGAGCAGCTTCAGCAACTCAAGGCCTTTTGTTTCCTAGTTTGTATTGAATCAATGTCACATCCACTGATGGTCTCACCTGAGATTTTCTCTCCTTCCTCAGAATCCTGTCCCACAGGGAGCAAAGCCAGGTTCCATAATTAGCCAGGGTAGCTCCCATTTTCAACTCACATTAGTTTTCATTAGTAGTATCTGATCCCCTTTCACCACTAGTTCTTTAATTCACCTGACCAGTTTACATCACATTGCCAGCCTCAGCTACTCACTCACTTCCTCATGCAACTCCATCTCATAATGTCACTTTCCCTTCACCCCTTGTTATCTCTGCTTCTGCCAACACTCACAAGGCTCTATCCCGAACACTTTCCCTCTCCTTTGTGCACTGAGATCAGATTCCTAGTCACATGCATTGAAATTCAAATAATCTGGGAATTTAGCAAATAAAATATTTTGATTGTGTAAGTAGAGCATCCTTGGGATGACATCACTATATTGTCAAGTGCAAACACAGAACCTTTTTTTTTAAAGAAATGGTAAATACATTTAAGGATCAAACTACTCTTATAGGACAAAATTTTTCTTATTCTTTTCTCTGAAAGAGTCCAACAGAAGGAAGACCTACAGAACAGTAGATGTGACCCCTGCAGCCTGAAAGTCATGAAGTTATCACCAAATTGCATACCTAGTATTATAATGGGAAGTGCCAGGTGATCTTGATAAGTGATGATACTACCAACTTCTTGGATGACAAACATTGTTCTGACAGAACACTGGATCTTTTATTAGCTTTAATTACATTAAATTAATTCTCTGGTGTTTGGCCCAGCTTTTAATTTTATGACCGATATCCTGGAAGCCCAGACAGCTAATCATTATTTTGACACATCATAGTAGGCTAAATTTTCCTTTAGCACTGCAGTAAGGCTGTTGGCTCACTGTGCTTAGCAATGGTCAAAATGGTATTTCTGCAAATGATGGATGTGAGTTTTCAGTTTAGTTTTGGTTTCCATTGCACATTTCCATTTCTCCCTCCTCCAGATGCTAAGGTTTGTTACAGGATTACTACTCACTAAATAAAGTCTGTTCAGGACTAGTGATGCCTGAAGAAAAAGAATGTAGATCTACAAAATTCACTGCGATCAAAATCCAAATGAAGGTTTGCAGTAGTCCTCAGCATTGGCTGACCTTCATATTAAAAGTGCTGAATATTTATAGTCCTTTAAAAGGACAACATCTTTTAATATTGTAGGAGGTGCTCTTACAGCTGTGAGCTCAGCATGGAGGCAAAGTACAGCTAGACCAGGAGAACTTCTATGCCCAAAAGCCGATCTAAGAAAAGATATTACCTTCCTCAGAAAGCCTTATTTCTCTTACAACACAGAGCAAAAAAATGAACAAAATGAACAAAAGTCAGATTTCTGGTTGAAGTCAGCAGTTTCAGTACTCACACTGAGAAAAGCCAAGCATTTGCTACAGCCTCCGAGGAATTTACACGTAGAAAAGTTAATCTGTGTGACCTGTTTGCCATGCTACATCATGCTTTCATACCTCAAAATTATTTTGAATAAATTTCTACAAAATTTCCAGTCCCTATATTGAGGGATTATTAATAAAAATTTAACATCTACCTGAGATTTCAACTCACCATACCAAACCCAAACCTGAAACCTGAAAAATAAATTGTTAGAATCTTTAGAGCCTGTTTAGGAAAACACTTAAAACATAACACAGATTTATTTTATCTGAAGGGAAGAGTTATTCTTTGATAACTTTTCAAGACCGATATATATATTTCTATACATTATAGATATAAATTATCTCTCTCCTTTCTTTAAAATGGCACATCCATTGACTTGTGCCCCATAACCTGTTGTCCAAAATCATCAGTACAGATAGATGCAAAAAAAACCCCCAAAACTGCACCTCTGGGCAGATTTCTTCCACTCTAAGTTTAGCTGAACTTCATGAACAGCATTGCAGGTCTTCATCAGAGGATAAGGCACTGGATTTATGAATGAGGTCTATGCACAACTAGCAGAAAGACTCCTGAAGTTTTCACCAGAAGTACTAAGTGTAAATTTGTGCAATCTGGCTAAAATAAAACATGAAGCAAAGTTCAAATAATATCACAGAACTCCTGCCAGATATTCTTTAGATTGAGAAGTGTTTTGATAATTCAGGAGTGGACTTAGCAGTGAAACCAAGAGGGACATAATTGCTGTTCTTGGGCACACACACTATTTCTCCTTTTGTAAGAAGCAGCTGAAGGACTGCACAGCTTTCTGTTTTCCACCCTCAGCTATCAGACCTAGACTGTGTTTTTCTCTACCACTCTCTGCATTTTCTTCACTTTTACTTACTTAAATCAAGGATGCAAAAAAAATGAGGAAGCCCATTCTTGTGTGACATACACATTTGTAGCTCAGTTGGAGCTGGATATTCCAGCTAAGCTGAACATTCGTGCTTTAGCTGTGAGTCTATCATCTCATCATTACATGGAGAGCACATAAGTCCCAGTGCAGAATTCTCTGGCATAGATGTGAGATTATATGAAAAAGTGCTCTTCACATGCAGAGGCAAACGTATTGAACGTGGTACTGCCATAAGTCTAGGTATTAATGATAACTTTGCTTTAAAGTTCAATATCAAAATGTTTTTCATATTTTAGATTAAAAATGATAAATGCAATTGTTTAGATGGTGAGAAAATATTGATATAGTGCAATTGAGCTAAATTTTGTGCAATACGGAGTCCAGTACTAAACTGCCTGTAATGCCAGTGGTGATGTGGATACTTGAAGAGTGCCTATCAAAGTGTTAAGTTAGCTGCCAACAGCTCAAGGATCTCCAAACTGTCCTCCTGACACAGGGTACACAGCCAAGAAAGGAAAGTGACATGCCTCAGTTTCAGATTAGAAGGGCAGTAGGTTCCTTTTGCTTTCAGATTATTAACACTGAAATGAACTGTCAGCACCAGTGTTGTCACCAGGCGTCAAAAATGACATGAGCCACTGTTCAACAAGAAATGAAAGCATGACACTGACATGGAAAAAGAAGATCAAAATAAAAAGGTGCTATTGTGTAGAAAAGAGATAAATGAACCTCAGCCTTCTGCATTTTTGATTTATGGACTGGAATGGGTATGTTAATCTTAAATAAAAGGTGAGTATTTTCACATTGCAGTGTTTGAGTCTTATGTTTTTACCACTGTCACTTCATCTGCAGGCCAGAAAACTTTGTTTGGCTGTTGCAAGGAGCTGTTGGAGAATCACTTTTGTTCGAGCAATACCAAAACAGAGGGGTCATTGTTCATAGCCTGTCAGCTTTAGCCAGTTCATTATCCACTGTGATAGCAGAAGAGCAACGTGAGCTTTCAGAGGTCACCAGTGCTGCTGGTTGAGCATGGACACATGGATAAGCTATTCCTACAGGTTAGATAACTGTGATGCACAGTCACTGGGGAAAGAGAAACTGTGTTCTACTAAAAGACCGTGTCTCCTGTCAAAATGAAAAAGGATAGCATTTATCTTTTCCTGGGGAGCTTGAGGTAAACTTACTGTTCTTTAGTGAAGTTCTAATAGTTGATTTTTGAATGTGCTTTCCCTGGTGTGGAGGGTTTTTTTCCATCAGGAGCAAAGGAATGTTAAAAATAATAACTCAGTGTAGCAATCTCATTTGAGGTGAGCTAATGACAGAAAGTGTCCTTGCAAGTTAATCTCTATAGCTCCTGTTGTTTTTACCTTAGGTTGCAGTTATCACCATTCATAAACTATTTTGTGAGTTATAGCAGACATGGTCACGCTCTTTATTTTTCTAGAGAATTTTAATATATGAAGAAAAACTAGTTAGCTAATGGTTTCACCACTATTATCTCAATATACAAGACAGGTGCATAGTGCAAAACTGCTTAGTGCACTGCAGTGTAGACATGGCAGTGACTTTCCCAGTACACTGAGGAATCATGTGTCCAGCAATGGCCAGCACCAGATTACAAGCAGCCACAAGCATGTAAGAGGCAGAAGTGGACCTGTTTAAATATAGGAATTGTGCCAATGCTCTTGAGTCTTGGCAAAACTCCTATGGGCTGACAGTGTATTTCGCAAATGCGTATTTCCTATAGAGAAAGTGTTACAAATTCAGACAAGGGGACAAAGGTGTCATGCAAAGACCAGAAGAGTCTTCAGCACCACCATTTTCTGCCTTGCAGAACACCACCAGAGGAGAGATGGCAGGTGGAACTTTTGTTACTTGTGCTGATTTTAGCTGGGATGGAGTTAATTTTCTCAGTAGCTAGTGTAGTGCAGTGTTTGGATTCAGAGTGATAATACTGTTGATAGTACACTGATGTTTTTGTTTCTGCTAAGTTGTGTTTATCCTAAATCAAGGACATTTTTCTTTCTTGTGTCTTATGCTCTGCCAGTGAGAAAGTACACAAGAAACTGGGAGGGAGCATAGCCGGGACAGGTGACCTGAATTAGCCAAAGGGATATTCCACCCCATGGCACGTCATGCCCAGTCTATAAGCAGGAAGGGGCTTATCCAGGGGGAGGTTTGGGGTTGCACCGGTCCACGGGTGGTGAGCAATTGTATTGTGCATCACTGATTTTGTTCATTTTGTTATCCATTAGCATTTTAGCTCATTCGGCTCTTTATTATTATTAAACTGTTCTTATCTCAACCTACATATTTTACTTTATTTTTTTTCTCCTCCCCATTCCTCCGGGTTGGAGGGGAAGAGGGGGGAGGAGGGAGTGTGAGCAGCTGCTGGTTCTTGGCTGCTGGCTGAGGTTAAACCATGACATTACTCCACGTTGTACCAGCAGAGGGAAGAGATTTGTTAGGGCCCAGGCCTCATACAGAATTTTTTCCTCTCAGGACAAGCAGAGAACTAAGGAAGACTCTGACCTAAAGAACAGCACAGCATGACCCTTGCCTTGGGCCGTGTGACAAGTTATTGATTGAGGCTTGGTTTCAATAGTCAAACTTGAGAATCCCCACCTCCTCCATTTACACCTCCCCACCCACTCTCAGGGCACACTTGTCTTTTCAGCCTGTCACAGAGGATAGGACCAGAGACAATATGAAAAGATCCTTTCCTTCCCTGTGTTACCTTCACAGATCTCTCAGCCTAAGATCACTCAGGGCACAGGACCACAGGTGCAGGTTTGCTAAACGTGCTCCTTTCTAAAAGACCTCATTTGGTACATGAGTGATCCCGAAAGCAAAGCACTGCATAATGAACTTCAGGGCCTAGGATGCTCCTGCAGAAATTAGATTTGCTAAACCTCTGAAGAAAATGAAGGTAAAACTTCAGTGAAAATGAAGTACAGGTTATGTCATGTTTATTCTTGTGTTGCAGCATATACCCTCTAGTCCTTTCAAAACCCATTTCTCTGCAGAGGCCAGTACCTTGCACAGCTACTGATAATTTTTGCTGCTTCTTTATTGACAGACAGGAGTCTGAAATCTGACCTTTCTTCCAAACAGAAACAACCTGAACTGCAAGAAAACAATGTCATCTTCTCCCATCCCAAGAGCAGTTTTGCCTGCAGGTAATGGTGCTGAATGAATCAATGTATTACTGAAACTGATGCATGGT
>NW_008690763.1:64708-70815 GCF_000695815.1 Acanthisitta chloris | reverse complement strand
ATTCCTGTAGGATTTTCTTTCCCCCTTTGCCAACATGCTGTTTTTCAGTGACTATGATGGGCAACACTCTCAGCTGGGATAGATCAGCATTACTCCATTCAGTGCAGGAGGACTGTGGCACCAGAGCACCAACAGAGAAAATCTCATGAATCAAATGTTTAGGAAGCACACAGGGAAAAGTGTGTGGGAGTACTGGAGCAATGCTTGTGCCAGCTTTGCAGATTTATTACCACAATATCATCATGGTCAACATAATTAAACCTCCCACTATAGGTCTCTTCGTCTACTGCATTACAACTGGTATCACTCCCACCACTGACAGCATATTTTCTTGACACAAAACAGCTTTCCATACACCTGCCAGATCTGAGATATGGAAATGCAACTGCTGAAAACAGCTTTATTGGAAAACTATGGGGTATGATTTGGATTTTGAGTGATTCTCCCTATTTTTCTTCTGCTCCACACTTTCTTTTAATATTACACATATTGGAGTGTGTGGCAGTGGGAATGGAACAAAGCACATTATGTTAGATTCTAAATTAAATTCTTCTTCATTTAGAAACAGAAGATGACAGCCTAGACATGAAGCATTTGAGGTCAATGCTGAATTAACTTCCTCAGTTTCAACTAATTAAGAATGTCTGTGTGTTCTGCTTTGAACAGGAAAAAAAATTAGCACACTGGAGATTCCATCATTTTGCCATATTTACAGTACAGTGTTTCTTCCAGAGATAAATTCTAGTGGAAGCTATAGACAGCTGTCTTCTAAAAAATATAACCTGTTTTCTTGTCTGTTAGAGAATAAGCAATTACTTTTTTTGCATTCGCTTAATGACTAGTTCTTGTTTTCAACAGTAGGTTCAGATATTTTAACAATATTTTACCCTGTATTTGATACACTTAAATGCTAATTATTTTACTCCAAATCTGCATTAAAACTTGAACTGCATGTTTGTGAAAACCAAAATTCTTTCTACGAATTCAATGCAGGATGTCTGGTTTTGAACACTGCCTCAGGTACAACTTGACTTTTATAGTTAAAAATGATCATTTAAAAATAAAAGGAATTGTAAAAAAACCCTGACCTCCCCACCCTGTCTCAAACTATTTAATAGAAAGAAAGTATTTTGCTGCTGAAGAAGACCTGCTCTAAATTTTTTACAGAACTTGGTGTACATCCTTTAACTTCAGCGCTGTGAGGGTTCTGTATTTTAAAAAATTCAGTAGATAAGAAGTGATGTTTTGGGGTATGGCCTTTTGAGTCCACAATTATCAAACCAGAGTAGCACATCCCATTGGCAGAAACAAAGACATGAACTTTGACCGGCCTTTGGAGGATGTACTTTCTGATTTGCTTTATTAATGGAGACAGTAAAACTGAAGCTTAATATGAAATACGATGAGTAATAAGCATGAAATGTGTGCACTGCAGTGCAAATCTGTTCCCCAAATATTCTCATTTCAGAGGAGAATTCTGTTGGCACAATGCCTGGGCTGCTGGCCACAGCCTGCTTGACTGCCTTGCCCTGTGCCTAGCCTCCTTAGCAGCTGGTGCTGCTCCCAGGCAATGCATTCAGCTCCTGCTCCCACAGCTTATTATAGGTTCGGGGTTTTTTTCTTAGGAAAATATGTTTCTAATTTTAGTTTAGGACATCAAGCCAGTTGTTGAATCACAAACATGTTCCTACTACGAAATATACACAGTCTATGCATACACTTCTATGTGTATTTTCTATGTGGAGAACTGCACTTTCTTACTGAGGAATACTTCTGAATCCATTGTGCACCCCATGTTTGGAATTTAGGAGTAATTTATGATTTTTTTTAAAGTCTTCTAAATCCATTAATTCATTAACCAAAACCAGAGTATGCCACTCCTGAAAAACACTGGGATAGCATTGATTTCATTAAACTCTCCCAAACTCTGCAGGATAACAGGGATTTACTCACCAGAAACATTATTTCCTGCCTGTGCTGTAGGCAGGAGGGTGTGCACAATGAAGTCATTAGCTAGACACAGGAAAGAAAAGACATATTTGTATTTATGCTAGAAACATCTGACAGACAAGAAAATACTTCACATTTAATATCTTCTTGCCATATGAAAGGGAGGGATAAGTAAAAAGCTCTCTCTTCCTGGCTTTCAAGATGGGAGCAGGAAGAACAGAAGCCCTGATTCCATCTTCAGGCCTGAAGAGAGAACTTTTATATCTACATGTCCACCAGCCTTTCCTCTTCTGCCTCCTTGCCATATGATGGATATTAAAGACACAAGGAAGAAGGCTGTTCTGGTCCCTGTTCATTTTCACTCTACCTATGGTAGGAATTGGGATCAGGCTGTCCAAAAGTTTCTGTCCAAGAAACAACCCAACATTCCAGTTTTGAGCCTTTAGCTTTAGTAATCCCCAGAATAAAAAACTTAGATCGACATAATTTTCCTTTGCATTCAAGATCTTATCACAGCTCACGGTGCTTAAAGTGTACTCTGAAACAGCAGCTTGAAATTCAACCACTTATGCTCAACACAAAGAACCTGGAAAAATAAAGCATTTTCTAATTTAATGATCTCTGTGTTGAGGTGAAAAATTAGCTGCTCACCTTGGGGCCTCACTGTAAACCCAAAGCATGAAATTATTTGCAATCGCATGCCTTGCACATTATTCCTTTCCATTGCATGCAGCAAATTTAATGTAGGTTGGGCTGGAGTGTGGAGGGAGGGGGGTTGCCCTGTGATACTTGGCAGTCCTTTCCAGCTGCATCTGCTAATGACAGAACCCTATCCGGCACTGCTGAAATCAGGAATTTTGCCACTGACTTGAAAGGCAGCAGGATTTAAATTACAATGCATACCAGTTATTTTCTTCCTCTTGACAACATGGCCAGTGCATTCTGGGTAGGAAGCTAAGTTTCCCAATACTAGTACATAATTTGATCCCTTGACAATAATCCACATGCAGCTAAACGGTGCCTGCATAACATTTTGTACCTCAGTGGTTAAGGCACATCATTTGGAACCATAAAAGCAAACCAAAGACCAACTTAGAAGTGAAATAGTCACTAGGTGGGGAAATGATGGAAGTGAACAAGGCCTGAAATGCAAACAAGTGTGTAGGTATCCTAAACGTTAGTCATCTCAGTGAATATTTTGAGTGCAGATAAAAAAGGATAAAGTACTGAAGTACAGAAACCACTCCAATCCCTATTAAATGCCAAATCACAAAGAGATGTCTGAACAGGAAAGCTATTATTAATAAAGCTTCTGTAGTGTAAGAGGCATTGAGCTCTTTGCAAGTTAAAGTGACATTTGCCTCTTGTGGTTTTTGGGATTCCAATTTCTATTTGTTTGCTTTATGTTAAGTGAACCATCTGCTTCCTTTTGCTCTTTTCTAGGACTCCACAAGCTTCCCATTCTGAAGTGAAAAATCACTTAAAGCTGGAATTTTTCAGGTCTTATGTAAATATACAGCAGAGGGAGGACATGGCCCCATCCCTCTGCACTGCTGCCACTTGGATGAAGTGCCTTTTCTTTCCCATCCTCTAGAGCAAATTAGGCTCCGTGAAACCCAAAGAGGAAGGGAACTCCTGATGCTTTCTCCTCCACCTTTTACAAGGATGTACAGTTGATGTGCTCTTCCTGCATACTGAATAGCTGTGGCAAGGACTCCATCTCCCTGAAACAAAACCACTTCTTTGTGCTCCCTCTGAATTCACAGCTTTCTGCTACAAAAGCATGGCCTCAGCAGGGCATTCTCCAGTGTCAACTGGGGGTATTTTTGCATAACTCCCTTTTCTGTAACCAATATTATCCAAATCTACCACTGAAAAAGAAAAAAAAAATAAAAACAAAACCAACAAAACCCAATATAAATAACAGAATAAAGAAAGCATTTAAGAACCCAATTTTTCTTCCTTCCTCCTGGGATCTGCAGTGCACATTAGGAAAGAGAACAACATACATATGGGGACACAAATGTGATTCTTTCTTCCTTCTTTCCTGATGTCTGAAGGGTTATACAGGAAATAACTGCTCAGTGTCAAGATTTAGGAGCTGTGCATTAGTGGCACAGCTGAAACACAAATGCTCTGTCCTCTAAGGCTGAAAGGCCTCTTCCCCTTCACTGCTGAAAGCCAGATACAGTGATCCTGCAATGGAGGTCCATGCCCTCACTGCAATTTAGATTTTAATTAGTTTCTTCCAAAACAGTTTTACAATTACCTGTAATTTGTCCACCAGTAATTTCCTTCCTTCTTAATCAAGACACAAACTGCTCCTGATCCTCAACAGCCAGACATTATTTTTGTTAATAAAACTGTGCTCAAAGAGTTTTTCTTTAGGTCAATGTCCTTGTTACATGCAGGGAAACAGCACCAGAAATTGTATGGAGGCAGATCAGTAACATCTCCTCACAAACCTCAATTTCTTTCAAAATAAACATTTAGGAATTAGACATAAATGGATGGAAACACTGTAACAGTGATTTCCAAATGGCAGTACATGTGCACTTTTGTTAATATTCAGATGTATTGCATTAGCACAGAACCTGTATCCAGTCTGCAACCTGCACTTGTATCAAGCTGCTCTATTCAGGTTGCTGCTATGACAACTATCCAGAGGCAAATGTCAGGTCAGCTCCCAGCATATGTGTCTAGGCCATAATTGCTTTGTCAGAAACCTAATAGTCACCTACTCCTACTCCTTTAACAGCTAAAAGCAATATTGTTAAAATCACTAAATGTTGCAATATCCTTAACACCCTATTCATACATTACTAAAGCATTGAAATCTTTGAATTTGCCTTCCTTTCAACTCCCCAAAATGGCTGAGAAGAATGTGTTTAAAATGCCTTTTGGCAAATTTATGTTCATTTATGTTTCAGTGTAAACCTGGGATCATTAAACTTTCTCTTCCTGGGGGATTAGATATTATCTTTAACTCCACCACGATTATTAATATTATTGATATTTAATTTGGGTGGTTACAAGTCACAGCATGAAAAAAAAATTTATAGCTGTCATCTTGATGAGAGGTTTCCTTAAAAATGCATTCAGTGATTATCATAAAGAATTGCTTCACAGCATCATAGTGCATGATAGTGTCTGCACAGTGCATAGACTGTTGCTCTTATCAACTTGAAAAGCTCAAATAATCAAAAATTTTTTATAATTGAGTTTAGCACATCAAGTCACTTGTATTCTGATGTCTGTATACAGTGAAGGCATGAGAACAACACCTTTGTGAGACTATACAGTTGTCTGGCTATTGTTATTTTCATCTAGTCTCTGTACCCTTTAAATTCACATAAAAAAAAGAAAATGCAGAAAACCTTCTTCTTATCATGTATATTCTATAAAATGCTGACTGACAAGAATTCTGTGAAGAGCCTACTAATTTAAAAAGCACCAGCTCTGCCTGAGAAATGCCTTTGTTAGGATGGAAGATACGTGAGATTACAATAACTTTCATTTTCGTCTGAGCTTCAGTTTTCCTTGGGCTCAACTTGTCATTTGCTATGTAAGTACAAAAAAAATGATAAATTCCAGGTCTGATTACTTGGGACATAAGGATGAAAGAAGTGTATGCAGCTCCCTCCTTTGGCTGACAAAAAAATGCTGCACGCTATTGCAGCCCTTCCATGACATTATTCACTGAAATGAGGGTCAAATGGCTAAAATGGCACAGAGAGAATCCAGTCCACTGGCTTCACAGTCATATGTGACCACTATTCTGCTATCTGCAAATATAATAACATTCTCAAAGGTCCAGGTTCCTAACTGGTACAAATCAACATGGTGCAAATGAAGCAACATCAATTTTCTACATGACCTGTCTAACTATACAAAACATGTCTATAAAAGGGTTCATATACTTCTACAGACAGTATTCTGTGATTCAGTTCTTTTCCAGCTTTCCCCTACTCATCCTCCCTCCTCACTCCCAAGTGCTGACATTTTGTCTTGATTGCCAGAAGCTACTTATTTCAATTAGAAGGAAAATTCTCATTCATAAATTTTGCAACATGACAGCATGCAAAAAGAACAAATTCTAAACAAAAAAAACCCCACAATCAAACAAAGAACAGCTGCTACAAAAAAACCACTTGTGT
>NW_008690763.1:45045-64696 GCF_000695815.1 Acanthisitta chloris | reverse complement strand
TCCCTATCATTCTTAGGTGCTTTTCCAAGGAAAGATTTCACTGTTTCATCCTCCTTAGGAAAACTAAAGAGGCAAGTCCTCTCACATACTGATGTATATAAACTACTATTTCCTCTTAGATCTTACCTTGAAGAGTTTCCAGGGGTCTTTTTGATTTCAAACAGGACAGTAACAACACTTATTCACCGCCACCTTCCACAGAATACCATAGCCCAGTACCGCTCCAGGCTCATCTATGGTGAGGTTTTATAAAAACTACAGCATGCACATACCTGTTCAGAAGAAGACACTGACAACGGTTGAGCTTTTAAAATGAAACTTCCATTTCTGCGATCAACAAGTAGAGCCACATTACTGAGACCTCTACAGTGCATAAAGCAGGCATCCCACTGGGCAGCAAACCCTCTGTTCACTGCCCGGGACAGTAATGACAAGATGACTTTTCCTAGATTTTTCTACTTATTTTACCATTCTTCTTTTGCCAAACCAAGACACAATTTGTTTGTAAAGTGAAGGACACCACCAAAGAAGTCATCCTGATCACCATATGTAATGAATACAAGTGAAGAGGGCCGTATTTTAGCTCTACTTAATTTGTTTCATGACTCGCTTGTTGACTGTAGTTCAGAACCTCCTCAGTGGAACTGCTTCATACCAAATATTGCTAGAGATGGAATAAGGATCTTGAAGGATTATCCCAGAAGAACATCCAAAGATATCACTCAGGAGCACAGGAAATCTTAAGGATTCAGATAATGCCTCTTCTATCTTTGATTGAAGCAAGTCATGGAAGGTTGATCCAATTATTAGTTCTACATTTTTCGGCAACCGTGATTTAAAAAAGTCCTTACAATTCAAGAGAGTTACTCTTTTTCAGTATCCAGACTCAGCAGAGGTGATCTGGAGAGCAATACAAAAGCTCTGAATTGCCTCTGTATCTACTGTCTGATCTGGGGTGGGAAAGATCAACCAAATCCAGCCCAGTGTCACAAGCATTTCACTGTTTGGCAGTCCACCAGTAAACCTATACAATTTCAATATATAAATCTATAAAATTTGTGCAAGGAATAAATTATTTTTAGTACCAGGCAGGATTAAAAAGTGGAAGTGACAGAACTCTTCAGCTGGGTAATAGGTATCAAATATATAACTCCTCAGCACTTAAGCTTCTGGCCAACCACACAGTGCTTGATCTCAAGATAATGAAAATGCACTGAAGCTTAAGAGAGCACTTGAGTAACATCTAACATGGTCAGACAGCCAAAGCATTATAGTCCAAGCTACCATGACCTAGTAAACACATTTATATTCTTTACAGAGAATTCTCACAAACTGACAATGCTTTTATTGTTGCAGTTCCCAAAAACTATGGGAAGTTACCAGTCTCCTGACAAGACCACATTGATTTTCCGATTATGAAATACATTACTGCCATGAAAAAAAAAAGTGTTGAAAATAAGTAAATGATGCCAGTGAGAGCAGTTTTCATTAACATAATTATGAAATAGGATTTTTACATGCAGAAATTTTCAGCCTTGACTTAGGAAGCAGAAATAGCACATGGATGGAATTTAAAATTTACAGGTTGAAGGATGGCTTCTTCCTGTTTCAGACTTAATTTTATCACACTTAACACTTGCAGCTACCAGAAATACTCCTAGAAAGTAATTCCTAAGATGCAGTGTTTGTGTATGCACAGACACACACACAAACTTTGGAGAGGTTTCTTCTGAAGAGATAACAAATGTGTGTACAGGATCATTGGTATATAAAGCCAATCCTTCATGTTTATTACTTGTGAAAGAACCAGCTAATACTCATGAGCACAGCCAACACTATCTGTTCAAAAGAAAAAAACGAGCACTTAGAAGTTTCCATAGTTTTGGCTTTTAAGCTGTTTCTTTTTGCTGAGCAGTAATCGAGATGGTTTTTTATCAAACCACCGTTAACATTGTAGGCAAAAACCTACTTAGTTTGGAAATTCATATTATTTTACCAAAGTACAGACTTTCAGTAGGAACATACATGCAACATGTTGAGAATTCCTGATCAAGGGCTGTGCTGTGCCAGAGAGAGGAGAAATGGAGAAGAAGAGGAAAGAGCATAAACAAGGCAAGAAAAGGAGTTCAGGAAGCTGCTGAAGTTTTGTCTTAGTTTCAGGACTGAGCATAACAGTAATTGTGTTCTTAATACATGCACATTTTATGAGTAGTATCCTGAAAAAGGTGGTGGTGGGAATGTGGGAATGCAAATTACATCTCAATTTCAGGCAGATCGCCCCTCTAGAGAATAAAAAGGCAGAACTTCACCATACTGCATGCAAGAATAAAGCAACTCTAGTGCAATGCTTCCATTCAGCTCTGAAGGGAAGTACCAAATGAGTGCTCTTGCCAGATCCACTAAACAATCTAACTTCCGGGACTGTCTAATGCTTGTCCTCCATTAGAAGATCTCTTGATATAATGTATGAAGTAATTTTCATCATTCAAATATTATTTCCCCTTTCCTCCTCCCAAATTTTCACTGAAAACTCCTCAAAGCTCGAGTGTACCCATTGGCATAATGCCCAATTTCTAAAATTTATTTTAAAGCTCTGGAACAGTAAAACAACATCTTGAACTTAACTTTTCCAACAAAAAAATCCAGCAAAAATATTTCATTTTAGACATATGTAAGAAAAGTAAAGGAAATGTAACAGTAAGTTAAAAGAAAAAAATAGGAAGAGGAGAACAATAGAACCCCCTTACCTAGAAGTCACACTCCATGGATGTGAGGACACAGGTCCAGTTCTCATCTCAGCACATAAACTGAGCACACTAGTGTGCATTAAATACCCCACTCATAAATATTCTGGAATGCTTTGCTCTCAGCCTAATTTGTTAATGTCACATACATGGAATAAAATATTAAATTTCAGTAGAACTGGGTCTAGAAGCAAGGTTTTCTACACAACTCTGCCACCCTGCAGGGTAAACTTCTCACCATAAGTTTTATGAAACTACCTAACAGACATTGCCATTTTTTTTCCAGCCATAACTATTTGGCATATCTATTCTGAAGTCACAAACAGTTTTGCAAGCACCAAAGCTACACCAACCCAGCTAATTTACTGCTTGCTGAATCAAACAGCTAGTGCTATTTACAACTGTCTCCACAGTGTTCCCAGAACTCACTGCCAAAAGAGGGGAAGAGCTGAAGGAAGCAGAACCTAACACCTGCTCTTCATAGGTAGCTTTGCTACTTTAACATCACAGTTGTAATTAAGGTGATCAGTTTGGAGACATTCTGACTATAGATGTTTAATTCTGTAATGAAAAGTAAAGAAATGCCTCTCACACCGATGCTGTTACCAAATCCTTCTATGATAGTAATACCACAAATAGAAGAAACAAATTCCTATAAATATGCTTTTTGAGTTCTGACTACAGTTTAAAAACTGGGGTTTTGTTTCAACAGCTCTCTGGCTCCCTGGAGAGTATTATGGGATTCTCATTTAAACAACTTGAAAACTCTGCCTCACCCTGGCTGGACCAAGGAATTAAGCCATTAGTTTTTTGCAATGAAAGTAACTGATGTTTGCATGAGTCATTTTTTGTTTTCCTTGGGGTAAGCATATTGGCTTTGTAGCTTTTTTTTTTATTACTGAAAAATCAGAGAGCAAAGGAGAGAATATAAAACCTGCATAATCTGAATGAGCACTGCCTCTAATCTAAGCTATACATAATATTACAGTGCTTTGGCATCCCATGTGATTTGTAAATCTTAAGGCAAATATAGCACAATAAAGAAAATACTAGCAAAAAGTGTAACAGCAAACAGAAACAGCAATATACGCTCCAGACCCTAAACTATCACTGTTATAAGGATAGGAGTAGGAATCCTCTGTAAGTTAGGGCATGACCTGAAAGAACTCACTGAACTATGCATAAAAGGAAAATGTTCTTTTTTAAAATGTTCTGTTCCACAAAAAAATCAGTTTCATCTACCATGACAGAAGCATATTTTGGAACTACTGAGATATTGCTGAGATTTTACTTAGTTACAATCATGAAGGGAAATAAAGCATAATAGCCTTTGCAATAAGAATGTTAGACAGTCACTGTATCTGTGGAGCAAATAAATAATCAAAGCCTGGAATGAGCTACTAATTGGATTTTTAAAAACTGAGAGAAAATACCAATTCTCAGAAAATTAAAAATAATAAAATCCTAACCTGCACTATAAAAGGTGCATAATCAACATAAGAAAAAAATACATGAGCTTTAAAAACTCGTAAGTTAATTGACAGCATTTTGTAATATATCACAATAACTTTTCTGTTTCAGGCAAATAGGCATTTTCAGAAACTTGCACTATTTCACCCTCTATTTACAAATGCATACACGTTTTGAAAGAGAGTATGTGCACAGATAAATACACTGAGTCATAGATACATGCACCATTTCTGTTATCTATGTAAATTGTATATGCTGTATGTTCTGTTTCTTTTATCCTGGTATACAGATTACACATTATGCTCTCAAAATCTACAATGGCTAGAAAGTCAATATACAGCTTTATCCAGCTGGACATCAGAAATATATTAGACACCCTCACACAGCTTATGTAAATATAGACAAAGACATGCTTGTGTATTCATTTTCAAAACTACAGCTTTTGTATTTTAATAATTCTTGCTAGCAAGAAACATAAAAGGGACTGCACCACCCTTCTGCATGGCATCCTATGTAAATGAGTCCAGTGCATTTATAAATATGGATGTGGCAGACCCCCAAACAACACAGTACCTGCTGTCTATCCAACCGCATCCTTTTTGCAGCATTTCTGCTTTCACTCTCACAGGCGGAAGCCAGGATACTCTCTGCAACTGCTGAAGTAAGGTGTGAGGGAATAGGTCGTGACTATGAGAGAAAAAAAGAAACACAGAAATTATTTCTAGTATAATCCACGATATCCTTCTTTCAAAGCACACCATACCATCACCTAGGCAGGAAAGTCCGCTCATTGAAATGCAGTTTATACCAACAAAACAGGGAAATGGAACTTGCAAAGATGAAAAATGAAACTAGTTAGATGTTAAAGCTGCAGCTGATCCAGAGATCCACGAGAAGCCCTTTCCCCCCACAGCTCTATTGTCCAGTGTGTTTAGTCTGGCTCATTAAGCTGTACTTTGAACAGACAGTGGCATATTCTCTGCGTTCCAGCAGCACCCTGGCCGTCTGATTCTTGTTAAGAAAACTGAAAGGCTTTTTATCCTGTACAGCATGTGACAGAGATGAGTAGTGTTTTTTTATAGTCATAAAAAAAAAAAACCAAACAAAAAACCCCAAGTGATAGGGTTGAAACATCACTCAAAACCTAACAGATTGTCAGAACATTTCAGAGCAGCCTCAATCTGTAGTATATGAATATTTGCATTCCTTGCTGCGACATGACTGATGTGATTAAAATGACTTTAGAAAAAAGTCTGTTTTTCTTCTGATAATGCCAGCCTTCCAACACTCCAGATATTTTGTGGTTCAACTAGATATGGTTCATTTTTCTGATTCAAAACTTCTCATTACTAATTTCACAGCATTTACACATTTTAGGTTAAAGGTGTGGTAAATCCCCAAAAAACAAGAGCATGTTAAGTTCTCTTTTTTAGCTTCATTGTTGATGATGAACTCCAATATGATGCTCCCTACCATTTCTTTAGGAAGAATATTTACACACCTTTTTTCTCCTGATTACATGCAAAACAATCTCTCTGAAAGATGACGTTCACAATAATCTTCTTCATTAATATACAGAGATAGATCAGAACTACCAAGAAAATAAAGAAAAGGGAGATAATAACAGAGATACTGATATACATATAAGCCCATTACAGAGACTGCAATTAATTGAACCCAGTTCTGAACTTCCACAAATTTTCAAAGCTTCACTGAACTCAAAAGTACTATGCAAATTTTTATCTACTGAGGAAGTAGCCATGTGTGGGGGGGTTTGAATGTGGTTTTTTGTTTGATGGTGGTTTTTTGGATGCTTTTTTCTTCTTTTTTTTTTTGTAGAATTTTAATTTCTCACTCCCAAAAACATAGATGTGAACCTGCTGTGATATGTCACACAAAGTTTGGGGAGCAAATTTTGAAGTATTCCCATTCAGTTCCTAGACAACCTTAGACCAGAGTTATTATATTAGCTCAACTGAGTTTATGACTTTCATAACATTCCAGAAACTGAGGAGCCAACCATTATTAATATTACATTTTTACCTTTAAAAATTAAAGTCCATTTATTGACTTTGAATGTGCTCTGCAGAATGCCAATTTTTAATCTGACACTGTACTTTCTCTAATGCATAGGGCTGCAGTCTGTCTGGGACCAGAAGCTGAACTAGCTTTTAGAAATAGACAGGGATTTATGGGTCTCCCTCACTGGTGCAATAGGCTTATTTCTTCCTACTCATACAAGAAGAAGCTCTCTGGCATCAGCATAAGAGCTGTGCAAGACAACCAGAGGCTGTAATACCACAATAAAACATACTTGGATTGATTTGACAGAACAAACTATTGAACCTATTTCCAGTTTTTGAAAATAAATCAGTCTAAGAGATGACAGACACTGATGTAAACCCTGGTGTCATTAGGGGAGTTAGCATTACATACAGCACAAGCAGACACCTTCCTCAGAGCTCCAGAGGAGGGAGTAAGTCTTTAGGGAAGCTTTTCACTGACAAAGCATTATATTTATTATTCTGCCTCCCTGGATTAATGATGTTACTCTGAATTTATTATTGCATGACAATAGATCCCTCTCTGTGCCCAAGTATCACCAAGTACATGCCACTGGTTTGTGTCTGTTTAAGGTACACTGACTATGTTGGCTGTGTAGAAGTTTCAGTGTGGTCCTGTGGCAGTGGCCACACAATGACATTGTTAACTCCTCCAGATCAGGTCTTCAGCTAAACCTAGAACTATACCTATACATAAACAGACTTTTAGAAGGTGATATATTAGCCAAAAAACTAATGTTCTGACCAAAATGTAGAATGAACACAACTTCCCTCAGCTTATTTTTTTATGGGAGAAAATAGGTTTATTGAAATGCTTTATGAAATAAAAAATGAAGAGTTACCATAAAAATTAAGCAGATATCTTTTCTCTGAAAGGAGTGCAGTGGTTATGTGCTCACTGTTGAAATACTGAACTCAAGTTAGCACCTGCAAAAAGAGGAAATCTCCAGATAATGGAGTATCTTCCTCTTGAAATATGTGTAAACCCATAATTTTTCTCACTTACCACTGCAGCTGGCTGTTGATATGTTCATGTCAAGAACTATCTAGACTGAACCTTAGGGAAAATGTAATGAATGCATGGCTGAGTCACCTGGGGAGTAAAGTACAGTAACAACACACAGGAGAAAACTCATCAGATTAAGACTGAGGCTCTATCAGCAGAGCACTAGCCTGGCATTGACTGAGAAGATGAACACAGTCCTCTGTCACTAAGAGCAGAGCTGTTAAAAAGCAGGTTTCTGTACCATGAAATTCCATATCTGTAAATTGTCAAAAAGATCAATTTCGAAAAGCCTTGCCTAAGGAAAAATTGCTTTTCAATAACAACTTCTAAAACAATGTTTTTAGACAAACTGAATTCATATCTCCATCCTCTAAGCTCAGAGGCCCCTCCTGGGTTAGCTTAACTTCCTCCTCTTCTATACTTCTGATCATTCATGATCACTGTCATGACAACAGCTATAAAACCATTTCTGTAAGAAGCTCAAGCATCCCAGTCCTTGTTGGGTTCTGAACATCTCTTATCTCCTGATCTGAGGGTGAGTCATGACAAAAGCAACATCACTCAATACGGCAGAATGGAGCCTGCAGATCTCAGCCAAACCAGCATCTTGTAAGCTTCCAGGCTACCCTCTGCAGAGCTGAGAGCTGTGCTGGTTCCTGCATGTTTGGGACTACAGCAGGAAATGTGGGAGCCAAGGAGACCTTATTTCCACGGGTTCCCAGGCTTCCCCCACAATCTCTGGATCCACAACCTGCTCACTGAACTAGCAAGAAAACAGGTTTCATTTTCTGGGAGTATGTCAAAACAGAAAACCCATGACAAACTAAAATTTCTTAAAGGGAAAAAAAAAAAGCCATTATCAAAAAACTCCCAGAATACACCTAGTGTTGCTTGATACATAACATTCACAGCCTTGGTCTGGTACTCTGTTCACTTCACAGTGATGCAAAGCAGGAAATTACTCTACTGGAGCTACCCATGTGTAAAACAACAGAAAAGAAGCAAGCTTCTAAACCTTAGTCTACCAAAACAAGCAATTCACATGGCAAAATTAGAAGTCAGGATAACATTTTTGGCATTTTGAACCAATGACAGATAGAAGAGATGCATCTGAAAATTTTATAGTAACTTTCAGGTGAAGACATGAAAAAAACTTCGAAGGAACCTGGTGAACAGCATAATACAGACCTTCTGAGAAGACTATATGCCTCTGTCCATCACACAACAGAAGTATAAAGAATTGCATTGTATTTGCTTGGAAACATGATCCTGCTTGTGACTGCACTAAAACAGCAGTCACATTTAGAACACGTTGGGGTTTGGTTTTTCACATCTCTTCAGTTGACACACAACTAACATTCAGCCTCTAACATGATGTAGGCAAAGAGCATTTTGACAAAACATGTAAAGAAAAGCTTTTAGATTGCATGTGCACATGGATGCCTCCATTTATAGCATCTTTTGAAGTGACTGTCATTCAGGAATTGATTGGAATTCTCTCAGTAGTCCATGGGAGATGACCAACCACCTCCAATCATCATATTTGAAACTGCATTTCAAGGTAATTTAAACCTGAGTTTTGAGGCCACCACAGAGCCTGTAGATGACAACAAAGAAAAATGCAACATGTACACTTAACCACCATACTGGACAGGCACTTTTGCATGATTTTATGAGAAATAATTTTTTGTGCAAATTGATATGAAGACTTTATACTTTCATCCCTTTTTCTCTTTCTGAAGAGTGTACGAATCACTGACAGATATACTTTTGCAGGTTGCTTAATGAAAAATCAAATTAGTCAATACTTTTTTGTAGTCTAATAACTGCTGATCTGCTTTAAAGTATGTGAAACCTAATGAAGACCCTTCCATGGCTTTGGTGGTCTTTAGATCTGTCTCTCAACATTCAAAGCATCTTACAGCAAGCCTTTCTGGAGCAGTCCTGCAAGGTTGCTCAATTTTTAGCCATTGAAATCAGAAATCTTTGGCCCAGATTCTATAAAATTTAGCTCTGTTAGTATAATCTCTAACTCCTTAACAAAGAAGAGACTAACATGTTCAATATGCTGTAAACCACCCATTTTCAGTACACCAACTGTATACAGTATCATCAAGCCTTCTGTTCAAAGCCAAGTACCTTTGCAGTATCTTCATGGGAAATATTAAATACCCTTTCTGGTATATTCAAACAATTCCTATATTTCTATATGGAATCTAAAAAATCTGCTATGTTCTAATTTCAAATGTACATTTTTTTGGTATAAATCTACTAATTATTGATATAATAAATGGATTATATTTCAGTCTGAATCACTAGGAGCAGCATATTCACCAAAGAGAATTTTGCAATTTGCTGTACATGCTGTTCCTAATGTTATTAGAGATCTGTTGTCTCTAAAGTCACTACTGTGGGAATTTGATGAGATCCAGTGTAAATAAAAGCCAAAGTTATTACGCAGAAGTTTGGTCTGCATCCTCTTACACATGTTGCACCAGTCTGACTCAGTTCTGAAAAAATTCTGCTGTTATGTCAGATAATGGGCACACATGTACACCTGCTAAAATGCCAAATGCTATAAGCTGATGTGTGCAGAAATACTACCTTATAGTTTAGGCCAATTAACACTGAAAATTAAATCTTTCCGTATAAGATAATTGCAAGCACAAAAACATATGAATCACTTAATTTTGTTCATAGAGACCTTAATATAAATTACAGAATCACATAATCATTCAGGTTGGAAAAGACCTTTAAGATCATCAACTCCAACCATTAACCCAGCACTGCCATGATACCATGTCCCCAGGTGCCATCAGGGATGGTGACTCCACTGCTTCCCTGGGCAGCCTGTTCCAATGCTTAATAAACTTCTTAGTGAAGAAATTTTTCCTAACAGCCAATTTCAACCTGCCCTGGCACAAGTTGAGGTCATTTCCTTTTCTCTTAATGCTTACTACTTGAGAGATGGTGTATGAATTCTAATATAAATGTATGAATGTGAAAATATTTTGACTATTACTCAAACTTTTTAAAAAAAATTTTCAAATTTTCCAAAGTGATTTGGCATCCAAAAATGAAGACAAATGCCTAAGATGCCTCACTGACAGTAGCCAAGTTTTTCTAGATGTACCACTAAGCACTTTGCGTGTTGGACTCCCAACGACTGCATAGTCCCTAGTGCTCTCCTGCATGACAGCTTTTGGCTCAGGTATTGCAAGACCAGTTCATTTCCAAAATTAAATACTGCAGATATGGCACAAATCTTTTGTAATAAATTATTAAGATCTAACACAATGTGTTAAAACCCCCAACATATTTGTAACAGTTAACAGGATTTGTAACAATATCTAAATAGCAAGTTTTTATAGAAAACATGCAAAATACTTTACAAGACAGAGAACACTGTACCTTCTAATGAGAGCTTTTACTAAGCACAATGCAGCAGAATGTATGACAGAACTATACTTACACTGCACAGTTCCAAAGAACTCAGAAACCTTTCCACAGAGTACTTTTTAATTTACTGACTGAATGAAGTACGTACTGCACTATATTGGATGTACTTTTATAAGAGTCTCAAACTGGAAGAGGGTAATTTTAGATTGGATATTAGGAAAAAAATTTTTACTGTGAGGGTGGTAAGGCACTGGCACAGGTTACCCTGGGGCATCCATCCGTGGAAGTGTTCAAGGCCAGGCTGGATGGGGCTTTGAGCAACCTGGTCTAATGGAAGGGGTCACTGCCCATGGCAATGGGGTTGGAACTAGGTGATCTTTATGGTCCCTTCCAACCCAAACCATTTTGTCAATCTATATTCTATGAATTGTTAGTACAGAATAGTGAAATATAAACAACTAGACTGGCATTTTAATGCTTGTAGCAGTGCATTTCAGTCTGGGTTTTGATACATTTTGCTCAGTCTTGCAGTCTTGTGAAAAATTCTCAATTGTAACACCCACTAAAGAATTCAACAAAATAACTAGAAATATTTTCCGAAGAGGCTTTAAAAAACATTCAGTGATATTCATATCACTTTTTTAAGTTTTCAGTTTTGAAATGCATTTAACTGAAACATTGCACTTGATTATGGCAGCACCTAAATATATACATATATCTCTTAACATATCCATGTTCCTGCCTAAGGGTTAAGCAAATGACACTTTTCAATCAACCACCATGCTACTGCTGCTGCTGCTGCTACTGTTGTGAGTACATATGGGACCAGGTCCTGCTCTGCTTATTCAAGAGAGCATTTTCAGTGGGGCTAGTGGAAAATTCAAATGACTTATGTGAACAACAACAAACATATCCATCTGACTTTATCCACCTAAAACTCAAGTATTTTGTCCAAGGTAGTCATCAAGGCTTCTTTTTTTTTTTTGTTGAAAAGACAGGTATCTCCAGAGGTTGATTCATGAGACAGCTGGGGATGAACCTCTCTGGACTCATTCATCTGAGTGCTTCACTGATTGCTGATGGAGCCAAAGTCACTTAATTTCTCTAACAAATTTAGGCAAGATTGCCACTGTCCCAGATTTATCTGGTATATGAGAGTGACAGAGAACTCCAGGAATTATTTTGCTGACCTATCTGCTTCAGAGTCAGGTGAGGATTGTACTGGACACTCTGATAGCAGTTTACTAGCAAAACTACAGAGGACTAGGAAAAACTGAGTCTGATTTAACACCATTTCCTGTTTCCTCTAAACTAATACACTGAACTAGCTCCCTACCCTTAAACTATTGGCATAAGCCAGTTTATCAAGTAACGTTGCAGCAGAGGTCTTAAACTAAATCAGAATCACAGCATAAAAAAAGCTGAAATATTTACTACTTTTTTTTTTCTGATTTCAGCCTTGCAAGTAATCAGGGTGAACATTCTTTTATCCCATTCATTTTTGGCAATAAAAAAGGGTTTATTTCTACATCAGAATTTATGGCCTTTTTGGAGGGGATTATTTGTCTTCTAAATTCAATAAAAATTTGAAACAAATGTCAAAATTGCATTTCTATCCTAACCACTTTCACAGAATGTGAAGAACTAAGTGCTATCAGGTTGTTATGGACTTCTAATTTTTTACTTTAATTCTTTTTCCAAATACCATGCCTTTGTCAAAGCAAACTTCTTCACATTTTCCAAGGTTAATGGAAAAAGTGTAACTTCTTCTGCCACTCACTTTTCCAAAATTGCTTATATTTGCAGAAGTTATTGAAAAGCAGAAGGTATCTGAGACAGATTTAAAAGGCAGTTCTTAAAAATCACATGAGTATTAACTGTTTTGTGGTGAAAAAAATACTTAGGAGCTTTAGGGAAACTCTAAAATATTTTTTCAAGAATACATGAGACCTAATAGTATCAGTCAAAGTTTGTCAGAGAGTAGCTTTGCGTTTTTTCAACCAGGTTGCCCACATGACTTCCATAAGCTAACTTCTCTCAAACAAGGATGAGATGCTTAGAAAGGAAAGTGACCAAGCTTGAGGATACAGTACAAAGCAACAACTCTACTATTATTTGTAGATTTCCATTTAACTGTTCTTGTGATAAATTTCTTATTGCTTCCCATCTTGTTAATCAATTAGGTATGCATCCCTGGAGCCGCAGACCCTCATCTTCCTGAAAATGCTTATGACCTTTCCAGACACAAAAAGCCTGGAGGACTGAAAACCCATGTGACTGCAAGGGCAGCTGGACTCTTCAGCACTCAAATCAGTAAATACTGAAATCTTCCTTTCTCTAAAGCTAAAACTTATAAACAGAACCTAGATACCTATCCTGAGTCATCTCAATGGGGCAGATTTCAGAAAACATGTCCCCTTCTGTAAACCAGTCCCCACCAAACTCGCTCAATCACGGTACAAAAGTATGCCAAGCCACTAGATGCGTTCAAAACACCCTGATCAACGTAAGTAGAGTTGCAAATGGTTAAAACACCTCTTACAGCCAACCAAATGTCAGACACAGAGCTTAATTATTTGTTATTGAGGCTGGCGATAAGACAGAAGGAGCAGGGATGAACAACACTGGGATCTAAATGAGAAACAGCATTTAGGCATAGTGTGACTCTTCCCTGACACATCCAAACATGACTTTGGACAATGAAAAGCATTTATGACTAGCTTTTTCTCTCCAATACAAAAGAAGGCTTTGCTCTTTGATACTATTGCTTTTTATTACAGTAGTACCAAGGAAGGAGGGTTTACTTTTGCTTAAACTAAAGGAAGAATCTCTTTGTGAATGAGAGGTCAAAATCTTGCTCTTGCATTGGGATGCACACAGAAAAAAAGGCATAACTGTGAAAAAGATACTGCAAGATGCAGTGTCAAACTGAATGCAGTGAGATTGATGATAGGAGATCCTGAAGATGGGAGGAAGCAGACAGTAATAAGAAAATGTAACTATGATCTCAACTCAACCTCACTCAATTATTTCTAGCATCTAAAGTTTTTCTGGACTATGACTAAATATATCCTCAGCAGCTGTATACTAATTTCTTTTCTTAATTGGCATTTCTCTCTAGATACAGAGGCTGGGACAAGTCTAAAGGTAGGATTTTAAAAACAGTAGTGAAACAGGTCATCTGGCCATTTCAGGGAGAAAATTCCTCTTGCATGGCACAGAGGCATCACAAAATACCTAATGTATATACAGGAATTCTCATTGCTATCAGTCCTTGAGAAAGAGGCAATAATTTTTTTTCTCTTTTGTTTATGGGCTAATGAAGAAAACAGAGAAAGGATTTCTTTAAGAACATCAAGAGCTCCTTAAGGTTCACAAAGTACCACAGCACAGCGCAGATATAAGCACAATCTAAAATCCCATCTAAAAGCCAGTGATTTCAGGACTTGACAAACTTCCCTCCCAATGAAAGATTCTGAGCAAGATCATAGGATTTAGTAAAAGAGCGTTCTCAGAGTCCAGTAGCAAGAGACAATGGGAAAAGAAAAACAATCTTGCGATTAATTAATGAGAAAAACTTAGACAGTGCCTTATGGAGGGATATACTTGTGTCAGAATGAAAATGGCACAATTACAAGCTGAGCAGCCAAATGGGCAAAGAATTTCCAGTTTTAGAAAGGGAACTTCTCAAAGGCATATTTATAAGAAGAGACATGCAAGCTGCCTCGGAGTCCACAGGAAACTATTTGTCATTATCAGAAGCAGAATAACTATAAACAAACTCTTAAAAATATTAATACTAAGAACCATGTTAATTAACAATATGAACACTCATGATACTGAGCCTTTTTTCACTGCCTCAAAGCTAGAACTGACCTGTTATGCAGCAAGAACTGTCGTTTGGATTACAGATGGCAAATAACTGATAGAAGCAAGCTTCAGGCATGCTTTTTCATCTTTACCAAGTAGTTTTACACTCATTTAACTCAGTGTTTACATTTTCTCTCACTTTACCATATGATGCTGTACATAGCTACACTGTTCCATACACAGCCTGAATTGTCGTATGCCATAAGAGAATATTCTCTTTTTCTCGTGCAACTAGGTGCTTAAAATGTAGCATTTTGAACCTGAACAAAATGAAAAACTTATACTTAATATGTCTATAGCAAAAGACATCTCCTGTGGAGATTATTATCTGAAATCTCATTTAATATAACAGTGGTACTAGTATTACTGCTGAGCAGACCATTACCCCAGTTTGCTGCATTTGAGGGTAGTCCCTTATTCAAATCAACACCATCATGTCCCTTCATGATTGTTTGGAACAAATGTTATGATCCAGACAAAGTGATTCTTCTCCATTGTCAAAATGGTAAGTACATATAAAACAACCGTGCATCCAAACGCCTCTGTCCATGGTAGCATTTTACAAAACTGCTTGTAATCAAGAAATGTTGAAACAGTAACTTAGAAATCAGAAAATCATTTAAAACAACAAAGGGATACATATTCAATTTCAGCATTATTCAAGACATAAACATAAAACGCTACTTATTCTCTTGGAAGTTAATGGGAGCTCCTCCAGAGACTTTGGATAGACTTTGGCCTGTGTTCCTACCTGCAAATAGGGACACAGGACAGATATCCCTTCAGGCCCAAGAGGGCTGCAATCTTTGGCATGAGCTCCAGTGCCTTGTCACTTCCGTTCATGGGCAGAAAAGTCAATGTTTTAGAGGGTAATTTGTTTGTTTAAAAGGAAATGAAGCCAATCAGAACCTGTCATTAAACATTATAAAATCAGGAAATATTTCTTAACTACAAAGATTGCCTATTTGGATCATGTTCCTGGTCATCTCTGCTCCTTTTCCCCTCCCAGGAATAAATTTTATCCTGCAACCTTTATTCATAAGAAAGTACCATACGCAAATGTGCACTGAAGTCAAGCCAACCTAGCTCTTACAGGTCAAACTGTAGCCCCTTGTTCATATTGCAAAACAGTTGCACAAGTCTTTCAGATGACAAAAAATGAGTCAGTTTACGTAACTGCTCATCAGTGTGCATAACGACAGTAATAAAGCCATAAATTGGAACAGTGAGGAGACTTGCTAGCATTGGCTAATTTTCTAAGTATTTTCAATTGAAAGCACGGCAAAATAAAAATATTTGGCATCCTGAAAGCTGAACTTGATGTTGCTGAATTATTGTCAACCAGAGTGAGTAGAGGCAATTTAATGCTACTTAGTGTATTGTAAAAAATACTTACTTTCTATTTTCCTTCTTTTATTTTGAAATGCTAAACAATCTGACATACACCACCACACTTCTGTCTGTACAGATGTCCTTTATTCTACCTGTCTTGCTTCATCTGAGCTTCCATTGTCCAGAAACAGTGTTATCCCAGTGTTTCAAATAATAAAGCCATGCAGTTGATTAGAATCACAAACACATACAAAAGTTTAGTTTCTGTCTTCCTTTTTGTGTAATCAAATAGTGGTCTTTACCCTAAAAAAAAACCCTGATATTTTGTTCTTATAACTGTCATCTAACACCTTAAACAACATATGAAAATCATAAATATCTGCAAAAACTGCAGGAAAGAGAAAGACAGAGAGAAAGAGAGAAGCAGTAATATTCAATCATCTCCAGAAATTTTTAAATGTAATCAATGGGTTTGCAGATGATTCATTAAAAGAAAAAAATGATATGTTTAATCGCTAAATGATATCTATTTGTAATAATGAGGTGATTTTATTGTCATCTAAAGGCCAGAGAGATAGCTAAGATACATTAAACACAAGGTGTGTAGCTACCTAGTTTCTTCTGACTTCCCTCGGCTTTGGAAATAGAAAATTTTAGAGATAATGAACCTGCCAATTGCTGAGAACCCATTTTTGGGCTGCTGACTAATATTAAAATATCAATGTCTGAAAACACTAACAGTTGTATACCATCAGAATTTTCATGAGTTTTGGTTCAATTATAATTACTAAATCATTGGGATGCTCAAATTCTAAGTTTGATGTCTGTGTTTTACAACCATTTAATGTGTTCTGCACACCTATATATCAACTGAAAGGAGCAACTTTTACTGATAAGTTATATGCTAAAGTGTGCAAGAAAAAACCCAAAGCCAAACCCATTGCCACTGTGATGTTACTTCACTGGACATTTTCTTGGGTATAGCCTTTCTCTAGCAGGATCTGATTTTTACAGAGCTCACAGAAATCCAGTTAGCATAGGCATTTTAGAAAAAAATCCATCTTACTGCAAGACCTTTCCGGGCAAAAATCTGTAACTGCAACTTAGAGTAGTAAATAGTTCTCTATATGTGCCATCATTTGGTTTCCCTTCTTATGCCTTGCTTTGTTCTTCTCTTCCTATAGATCCATACTTTTAAAGCACTTTTAAACCAAAGGGAATAAACTCAGGAAGAATGAAGGAGGAAAAAAGAAACCTCTGACCTGGTATTACCCAAAAAATAAACAAAACAAAACAAAACAAAAGACGCTAAGATGGAAACAAAATAGTGCCATGGATTTACATATGGGGTTTTGATGGAAACTAGGGCTGGGTTTTAAGTCAAAACTCACCATCTCAAAACCACTTCTTTTCATCCGCCTGCAGGACTTGAGGTAAGTACGTATGCGCTTTCTGGCACGCTCTTGATACTCAGGGAATTGTCGCCTGCATGAGTCAATGATAGCCTGGATCTTTTCTTTGGGCTGCTTAGAGATTGGGACCATTCGGTCCAAGTTTTCATCTACAAACAGCCTGACAAACATCTGTTGGCAAGAGGGAGACAGAGGAGATGGGTTTGGAGGGCAGCTCTCTTCTCTTCCTAGCTTCCTGGCTTGATTACTGACAGGGAGACATTTTTTTTCTATCCACTGAAGAGTTTGTAATGGGAAGCCAGAAATATTAAGCAAACAGTACTTTAAAGGGTTATTTGGGGGGGAAGGGGCTGATTAAAAAAATTTAAAAAGACAAGAAAAGAATAGTCTATAGGACACAGAACTTGTGAGATAAACCAGAACAGATTGTGAAAATAGGCACTACTTGAGTTTCATTATTAACAATAAGCTCTGATTGCTAATCATTTTATTGAACTGACTCACATTTTTGCTTTGTCTGAACAATTGCTTGTGTTTTCATGCATAATTATCTACATTGGGAAAGCAATAGAGAACAGCTGACCACCAGAATGGTCTTCTGATAAACTAGCTACAGCCTCTTTCCATTCAACGGGTGAACATGCACATCCACACATCCACACACATACAGTCACTCATGCACACATACAGAACAAAGCTTTGTTTTCCTCACTGGTAAAGATGGCACTCTGCCTTAAAATTCTAAATAAAACACAGTAAATCTGTTGTCTGCTGGCAAGAGTTTAATGTGCATAAAAATAATAATTGAAATAAATCCTGCAAATTAAATTAATGTGCCTTTAATATCATCAAACTTACCCATAAACAACAATGTAAAAGGAATAGAAGAAGTAAACAAGATGAGTGCAAGAGGGCTTACGTTAAAAGCTTTCAGTCGCTCAGCTTCTACCCCATCTGACTCATTAACCTTCTCAGGATCTTCCTGCTCATCATGGTCATCCTCATCCTCATCTCCTCGATTCAGGGACAGATCTTCAGCACCTCTGCCTACACTCTCATTCTTGCCAGAGTCATAGCTTGAATAGCTATGTGCAGGGGACTGAAAACAGAAAAAAAAAAGAATATGCTTGTAAAACTTCACCACGGAAATAAGGCCTTCTTATCAAAAATGCTTGATAAATATTTAAAGAATTCCATGAATTCCTTTTATTCTTTGTTCCACACAAAATACTCCTAATGCTTGTAAGAGGAAACAATTCACAATTATATTCATTTCATGTGAATGTGACCAACTGCAAATTCATTAAATCTACTAACAAATTAATTACCTATGACAATTAACACAAAATCTTTGCCATATAGCCTTATATCACTACCTACAGAAGTTTCTTCCAAATACGCACTTCTTTGTACTAGTCAAGATATAAATATGGGGTAGTTGATTTGCACAAAACTGCAGTGAATTAAAAATTACACATTTTAAAACACAGAGGATTCGATTAGAAAAAAATGATATTCATCCAATGAATATTAAATATCATCAAGAGCTGCAAGAAGTTATTCAAAACATGAAGATGATTATGTTCTAGTTTTACATGCAAAACCCCAGCATGAATTAGGTTTGCTAACGTTTTGAATGCTCTTCTGAGAATCATGTAGTAAAGTCATGTCCTCTTTGCAAACCAGCATTCAGAACTTTCCCTGAGCACACATTCAGATTGCTGGATAAAACAGATGACCACCTCATTCAAGTGTATCCACTTGTAGGACCAAAAGTTTTCCAATTACTACAAGTCAATACTGTGCATTTTTCCTTGCAGTATCAAGCCCTCAGTTACCTGTTTTCACTGCACACACTTCAAACTGCAGACCTTAAAAAAGCATAAGCAATAAAAAGCCTTTTACAACTTGAAATTCCACAACTTAACACTTCAAGATCAAAGCTGTCTCCCAGCCACGCTGAAGTATCAGTGAGTACTTTCACTAGGGCTATCGGAATTATGTTTAGATAATCCAGAGCACATTTTTATTTCAATATTTTAAAGTTGTAATATTTCATTATTTTTCTCTCTTGCTTCAAAGCATACCGTAGTCTGAATCAGAGGCTACCTGATGAACATCACATGCACATCTTTTAGATGTGTCCTGCCTCAATGTCACCAAAAGTCAGAGCATAATGGCTCAATCAAAAATACATTTCAAATACTTAAAATTTCATGTCTTGAGTTACTTCCTAAAATTGTCTTTATTTTACAGTGTTTTCACCAATCACAGACTGTAGCTGAGCAGTGATGTAGAAGGGAAAGACCTACAAAACCATTCATCTTTAAGGCATGTTTCTTGCTTTATATTCTT